>NC_079525.1:12892599-13068307 GCF_003711565.1 Takifugu flavidus
CGTAGCGCCGTCACCTTGTCGTGCCAGGACAAACCTGGAAGAACACAGAAACACCATGAGCGGCGTCATAGCGTAGGACCTCAAGGGCTAAAGGGAAAAAAGGTTACCTTTAACGAACGCCATGTGCGTAAACCTACTTGCTCTTAAATAATGAAATCTGTTAGAATTGTTCCCCATTATTATGAATCCTCTGTGTCACACCTGTGTAGAGTTAATACAGGTGGATCCCCTCACTGACCTGTGTACTCCAGACCTAAGGTGCGGAGCTGCGTGCTCGGTCTCTCTGGGCGGTCGGTCCAGACCACATCGATTAAGTTGTCCTGCATGGCCACCAGGGAGTGACCGGCCCCGGTCAAGGCCTTCGACATGTTCTTCCACTGATCTGAGGGTCGACACGAGAAGATAAAAGGATAAAACGTTTAACGGGAGAGCTGTAATCGCACAATCTCCGTGGTTTGATGACCACAGCAACAGCGGCGCCCAGGTGCGCTCATGCCATCTTAATAAATCAGCAACGTCAGACATTTCTCTGGGATCAGACTCGGCAGAAATGCAGGAATCTAAATACAAGAGGGATTAACTGTTGCTGCGGGTTTGTGCAGATTTGCTGGTGGAAGCAGATTTGCTTTGGCTAATGCGACATTTTTTTTCTGTTTCCTGTTTTAAAATGGCCTCTTTGTGTCACGCTCAATCCTACTGCTAATATGATAAATATATACACATTTGTGGGGTCTAGTAGAGTACACAGCTCATGCTGCTTTTATTTTGACTCTGGGGTTTAACCTACCAGCAGCAATGATCCAAGGATCCACTCCCACTTTGGAGTTTTCTGGCAGGACGCTAATCAGCCAGTCCTCCTGGGAAGGCGTCTCTTTCAGCCCTAGATATCAGACACAGGCTTGCATTTAGGCTTAAAAGAGCCTTTTGCAAACTCCTACAGTCAAAGCTCATCTTTACCCATCTTCATCAGAGTCCAGTTGTTGTCCATCTGCTGACTGGCCTGGAGGAAGTATCGCCCATCGGTCCACATGGCGGCGTGCTGCTCTGTGATGATGGCTGTACCTACACATCAAAAGAATCAAAGCAATCTGTACATTTCAGAAAATGTGCAGGAATGGTGCATCCTGTGAATGGAACTATTTTAGGCTATTGTAGCACTTCCTGTGGGAAAAACACTGACAGTTTATACTAGGTAGGATTCACAGCCTCCCTGACTCAGGGTGAACAAAAGCAGTGTAACGGCATTATTTTCCAGCAACGTAGGTCAGGATGGAGGTAACTTTCATCCCCCCAATCTTAGAAATTAAACCGCTAACCTACAAAACTCCAGGCGGCATGTCAGCTCAAACGCACACACAACCAAATGTGAGCAAAATGTACCTGCGGAGCCATTGAAGCCGCAGATGTATTCACGTCTGCAGTCACATGGCGCAATGTATTCACTCTGAAAGACATGAGGAGGGGAAGAAAGGGGGGGAGACATAGAGAGAGAGGGAGAGAGAGAGATCATCTTTATGACCAATCAGGTAGAAGTGGCCATCAACCAGATCAGACATTTTACAAGCCATATTTACTGCACTTTGCACATCACACATTTTGCATGGAGAGGGAAAAGAGAGGGGCAGTTTGCAGAAGGTCAAAATTAAGAAGGTCAGAGAAGATGATCAGAGAGGACGCAGACAGACAGACGCACGGACAGATAAGCTGCAGCAGCTTCATTTATTTATTTATTGCCTAATCAAAATTTATGAAATGCAACATTAGTGCTCCGGGAAGATTTTAAATGTGATAATACCTGATGTGCATCTCCAGAAGGGACTATGTAAGCCTGTATGGGTTCAGCAAAGTATTTACAACTCTTCATAGCCTGGCGGAGCTGCCTGATCAGCTCTCCTGTGATCTTTGGAGACATGGCTGAGTCTGATGGAGACAGAAAGTTGGACATGTTTTTTTAAAACCACAACGTTTAAGTCACATCTGAACGTTTAAGTCACATCTGAAGCGACGATTGTAGAAGCAGGCACTGTCAGACTCTTTAGCATGACGCAGATATTCTGAAACAAGGTACGAATCCTAATACTTCCTACTTCTGATACCTTCCATAATTGATCACAGAAACCTAAATTAATCCATACATTACCTGACTTTGGCGAAGACATGGTGACTCTGGGTTAGTGGAGTCGGACAGAGACTGACTATAACCTGATTATGAATGTGTCACAGTCCACTTTCCTATCTTTAACCTGCTGTAATTTGCTGATTATTTAACTGTCAGGGAAGTTAAATATTAAAGCAACTGTCAGGTGTCAGCAGGTCTGCGGAAATCTTCATTCAACAGAGTCCACCGCGTTCAATTCTCTCCCACTATTTACATTATATGTTGGGCGGTACCTCGGTGTAAAAAAACCCCAAAGCGCTTTAAGCGTTGACCAATCAGGATGCAGCATGCCTCATCGGTGAGCTTCCTCATTGGCCACACGCTCCGCCTATGCGTTTATTGTTTACAAGTTGGCGATACGTGAATCCTGGCGAAAGATATTGCTAAACTAAAATAGAACCGTGTCGAATAGGACTGTTATCAAAATTAATACCCAACCAGCATCTGGTGCTGAAATGGGTGGTCCGTGTATTAAAATATATCCACCAAAATAAGCTAATCGACAAAGTAACCCAGTCATTCAATGAGCACTCGGTATTTTAGTAACGTTAGAGGGTGTGGTAGTGTGTTCGCAGAATATCACTAGTTCAGAACAGACTTGCTATTGAGCTTAACCAATACAATAGCGATAATCTGACATTTTATCTCTTGTTTTCCTAAAGCACGAACCAGTCCGACCACAGGCGTGGGCTCGCCTACCCACCCATCTGAAAACAACAATTCCGCTGCGTAACACCGAGATATTTACCCCCCCGACCCACAAACGCCCGCCGCACATAGCCGGATAAATTCTGAACACGCACCCCGTGGTTGCGCCTCGAAGATTCAGTCCTTCTGCCTAAAATCGATGGCTCTTTCACCAGCTTGGACCCGATGCGAGTTCACGGGAACAGGAGGCTGCCATGTCGGTGGTGACGTAGGAGGTCATGTGACTGCGGCCTCCCGCACGAGCCAGAGACCTCGGTAAACAAAACTGGATTCTGCGTTTACAGTCCAACAAAAACGATCCTTTATTAAATAAATCTTTTTAACCACAGTGTGTGATCACTCCTGCCACCCATGATGGAAACAGTTATTTAGTATTTGTGATGAACGAGCTGTTAACTTTACACTGGGGGGGGGGAGTCACATCAAATATACAAACACGCTGTTTTATTAACAATTTTACATTATTTACAGATATCGGACTTGGTTGTAGTGCATAAAGATACGTGTCTTGATGTCTCAAAACAATTCGGTCACACATCTGTTGTGAAAAATTGTATTTTGTAATAAAACAATCAAAATGCCCAAATTTAAAACAGCAATATTGTCATTACTAATTATTCACTAATGTATTTGCATGCATGCTGTATGGTTCTGTTCTCTTTCTGCCCCCCTGCCCTATCTCGCCTTCCCCTCCTTCTTTACCCAGCCAGCCAGCAGGAGGTTCCCCTCCATCCGACGAGCCCGGTCCTGCTGGGGGTTTCTTCCTCAGAAGGATGATGCTTTATGAATATTTTCACTGTTTTACAAAAGGGTGTTCCACACAGGCTTACTGCATGATGACAAAAGAGCTGGCTTAATGGAGAATAAAAGGCAGCAGGCAGACGGAAGCAAACATCCAGCAAAGGAGACGTGTCCCTGGTTTAAATGGGACACCTGCACTTCCTGTTGGCCACAGATTAGAAATTTATTAACACCAATACTTTCAAAATGCAAACATGGCAAATGATGCCCAAAAAAGTGGGCAAAGAACTCAAGCAATATTTTCAAGCCATGTGTTTTTTAATTAAAATGAACTGTTTTCATATATCCTTTTGTGGGTAGAGTATATTATAAATGTGTGATTCAAAGCTCTATAAATGTTCCTTCAACATACAAATATAATTCCAATATCTTAGTTCAGAATTTTAATAATCTACTGTCTAAATATGACATAATGACTTACTTGTACATGAATGGGATTCTTTGAACTTGCCCATCTTCTCATTGGTTTTGACAGACTTCAGAAATTCTGTGCTTACATGACCTTGGAACACATGAAAGTCCTGATTACGCACAGCTTATAAACACAAGAGACATTCAAGAGCGCAGCTTATTTTCTCAAATAAACTGAATTAAGATGCGTGTGCGAACAGACTCACAATACCAACTGGTTAAATCTAATGTTAAATAAGGACGCAAAGCAGACGCCATCAGACGGCATCGCAAACTGTCCCGGAGTCCTCACAAAATGACCCGACTGTCCATCACCGTTCAGATCTTAACATGCATTTCCATCGGAATAAAACACTCCATAATCGGATTTTCCCAAGTTGTGGTTTTATCTATAAAAGCAACAAACGTGGAGAGCAACAGAAGCAGTGAATTAATTCTTTGTGCGTGCCCTGAACGCAGCGTGTGGGACAGCACCGGCGGTAATAATTGTCCACCGCGTGGGACACCTCTGGGAATAACGCCTGGCCTGTGCTGTGCTGTGTGAAACCTCTGCAGAGACGTTTCCCTCTTCCCCACAGACGCAGAGGAAAAGGCCGACAGCATCAGGTTACGTTGGGACTGAAGACTGAGACAGAGTCCCAGCGCCCGTTGCTGTCCACTGTCCCGATGGAGGCCGAGCCGAGCTCCAACGACAGGTACAAATAAAGGAAAGCAGAAAATGAAATAGTCCCATGTAGCTCGGTGTTACCTGATATCATGTAACCGACTGTCTGGCAGCGGCCGCCGGCCGCAGGGCTGGGGGAGTCGCCCAGAATGGTGATTCTCCCCATTTCCATCTGCAGAACGCTCGCAACTCTTTTACGGAAGTCATATCTGTTTCAAGTGTAAAAAATATGTGTTATAATCAGTGTAGGGGTTGTTTCCTTCTGAAGAATGTGGAACTTTAATGAAACTGTTTCAGGAAGCTGGGTTTTTCACTCACGCAAGTTTTACCAAATACAAGAAAATATGGCGCGCTTTTATTCCAATATTGGGGATTCTCTTGAAGTCGGCAGGAGTCAAATGTGATGCCAATGTCCCATGTCTTCCCATGTTTTTCCAATTTTATCCCAGTGTCCTGAACTGTCCGATTATCTTTTTCATTCCCCGATTTTCTATTTTTACCGTCGTGTGCTTGTTTGTTCCTGCTTTTTTTTTGTTGTTGCATCATGGATTTGGACTTCTCTCATTAAATTTCGATATGATAATAGCCCAGTTTGTCCTGACAACTGATCATACAACAGTTTACTTAATTCAAAACAGAAGTGAGATCGGATCCACCTCAAAAGCATGCGTTGTCTTGACGTCTACCATTCTTCTTCTTCTCTTTTCTTTACCGCTCACCTGCTGAACTCGGCCACGTTGGGGAAGGTCTGCTCCGCTGAAGGGGAGTCCGGCAGGATGTCGGCACAGCCGACGATGCTGTCCCCGTTCTTCAGCACCACCGACCTGTGAACCACTTAGAACAAACACATCCAAACGTTCAAGCCTTCAGGTCTTCGTTTGTTACCCTCCCAAACAACCATTTAAAGCTTTCATTGAAATCTCGAGTCGCTGAAGCGGCTCCGTCCGGTACCTGTGAAGTCGCCAGAGAGGTCGAGGTTGCTGACTGTGTGAACCCGTCTGTCGGTCAAGCTGCAGGCGCCGTGTCTGGCTGATATCTCCCCGACCACGCAGCTCAGGGGGCTTTCTAGCGAGCAGGTGGAGCTCTGAGGGAAGAAAAGAGGCCTGAATGTTTCCCGCTTCGCTCATCTGCACAATGAGGAGGGAATCCGCGGCCTCACCCCGGGGGTCATGTTGAACGGGTTGAACGTTCCCCCGACTCCGCCGCATCGCCCGTCGTCGCTCCTCATGCTGTTGATGAACAGCGACGCTTCCGTGAGCTGCAGGGAGAGTGAGGAGACGGTTGAACGGTAGCCGCGGATACAACCCCCCTTCATAATCTCGTCTTAAATCCAGAATATTCCGCGGTCGGCATCTCCGCTGGCCGTTACCGGTTGTGCGTTGTCGTTGGGCGACGACTGCAGAGTCACCTCCATCGTGACCTCGCTGCCGCTGCCGTCAGGAAACACCTGCTGCCGCTGTGGTGGAGGGGCAGAGTTTCAGGTTATTTTTAAATGGATATGAGTGTCCACAAAGGAGGATATGAATAAAATAGTTACTCATTCGGTTCCCTAAACTGAGCTATATCTGTAATTCACAAGATATTTGAAAGAGATATTTATTTAGCGACAGTGTAAAGCTCAGCGTGGGGTCCCTGGAGGATGGCTGACAGAGGCAGCTGTTCTTTTGATGAGCCTCGTCCGGGGGCTCTGGAGCGTCCACCCACCGCAGTAGGTGGATGTTAAGCTAAGCTAATAATCTTTAAACCCACCGTGGGGGTAATGAATTCACTGTCCGGCACAGCAGAAAAGGCTCGGCCATATTTTGGTGGCAGCTGGCTGGAAAACGGATCAATTTGGTTCTATAGACTGTGAATTTGAAAGCAGATTTCTGTAGTTCACATATTTTAAAGGCATTTATGAGCTCGGGGACTTTGTGCTATTTGCAATATCGTTGTCTGTCATTCGGACATGCGATGCTGAAGTAATCGACAAAACAAAAGTGATGAAGTGGTGCCCGTTGTGGTCATTTTTTCTAGGCTCTCACCAGTGCCACCGCCCCGGTCACGGGACCACTGAAAACAGCCGTGGCGGAGATCCACTGTCCGTCGGGATCCCTGTCGGCCTGGATGTCGGCACATCGCATTCTATACAACAAACAAGCACAAGAACAGACAGACACAAGATGAATGCATCACACTGTTCGCCGCGTTACATTATGCAACCAGTCAGATTATGGGATGTCTATTTACAATATTCTTGATTTCGCTGGTAAATTTGCACAACACACAATATAAATGCACACACGTTCTCACCTTGATCCATTAAGGTAATGAACCACTAGTGACCTTCCCACTATGCTGTAGGGTCCAGTTAAGGGCAAGCTGGGGTCCAGGTATACAGCCTGATACTGGTTGAGGCCGCTGAGCATCCCAAATTTTCCACTGATGTCCCCGATCTCGTACTGGTCTACGGTGCCAGCTCCTGGTGCCGGGCTGTTTGATGTGTTCCAGGCTAAAGGGTTCCAATGTCCCTGGATGTTTTTGTTAGAACAGGGCTCAGTGCTGCCCTGTTTGATGGGAAGAATGTGAACGTGGTATCCTCCAGCTAAAGATGACAAGTTCATCAGGGAAACATTCAGGGTTGTGGGGCCGTGTGGGAATTCCTGAGAGAAAAGAATTTGACCACCAGACATTTCGGGGCCGAACCAGCTACCTGAGCTAGCCTTCGGGAGTCTCACCCTTGTGATGTTAGCACATGCGATCCGTGGGTTACCCCTTCCTTCTTGATGGATAACTATAGAACGACCACTGAGGCCTGACTCAGATAACCAGGACGTGACGTCGGTGAAGAAGTTCTTTCCTTCCACTCCGCCCACTTTTGGGCTCAGGTTGATGGCGTCGAGTTTGCTGGAGAGATCTCCGACCTCACAGGACAAGGGACTGGACGGGCCGCAGTGGAGAGGGTAGCTGCTCTCTTCTATGCTAACGTTAGAGGGGTTCCAGTGGGCCCCTGTTGTGCTGCAGGACCCTTCATCATCGTCCCTCTCTGAGCTGATGGGGTATCTGTGAACATGCCAGTTGTGGTATTTGGTCGGATCCATTGTGGGGTTTCCATATGATAGATCCATGAAGATGGACACGTCAGACAGAGGGCTGTTTTTCAGTTGCGTGAACCAGATTTCGCCGACCACGCGGCTCCGAAACCTAGCTCTGGCTACGGTCACCTCACCGGGGTATCCGATGCTGGCGCAGACAAACCTGGCGCCATTTCGTAGGTGTATGACGATAGAGCGACCCACAATGCTGTTGGGTCCAAAAAGAGGGAGATTGGAGTCAGTAAACGTCACGTCCACCTCGTTTAGATCTGTCAGGAACAGGTGCTTTCCGCTGAGGTCGCCGATCTCGTACATGTCCAATGTCGAGCCGGGCCGTTTGGGATATGATGGGTCGCTCATGTTCAGTCCGAACGGATTCCAGTGACCGCCCACATTATCATTGGAGCAGATGCTCTCTGGGGGTGGCCTGACTGGAGGGACGGGAAACCTGTGGACGTGGAAAGGCCCGACCCTGCTCTGCAGGTTAGTCAGGTTCACCCTCACTTCCGTCGCATCAAACGGGGAAGCCTGTCGGAAGCGGAGGTAACCTTTAATCCCTCTCATGTTCATAACGGCGCTCACCTGCTTCTCCGGCAGCGGGTAAATTTGCGCACACTCGTAACTTGACCCGACAGGAAGCAGGAGAAAAGCCGTGTGTGCGTCGAAGCCGGTCACATCTAGGCGGGACTTTGCCGGCTGCAACGGGGTTCCGAGTTTTAGCGTGCCCAGCCGGGACAAAGCTGAGGGATCTAAGCTTCCCAGGAGGACGTGGCAGCTTGCAGCAGTGCTTTTAGATCCAAACAGGGTGACGTCAGCCGGCGAACCGGCGATCTGCCCGTTCGTCGCCAGGTCAGAAAGAATGTGGGCCCCGGCCCGTCCCGCACGAAGCCGAATGTAAACATTACCTGCGATGGGACCGTAGAACCTGGCCTGCTGAGTCAGCCAGGTGTCATCCCCACTCACAACAGCGCAGACTGTAGCGGCCTCGCATGTCTGCACAGTCAGCGATAGGTCGTCGAGGTCCGGGCGGCGCTCAAAAAGGCGCGACATGTCGACGGTGGAGGGCGAACGGGGGTCTGCCGCGAAGGCGAAGACGCTGGAGCCGATATTCCCTTCCGAACAGGGCTGAGGATAATGGCCGTACATGACGGGGAACTCGCTGATGGAAAAGTTAAGGGAGCCGCAGGATCCGGCACCAGACAGTCGGACGTCGGCCGTCTGAGATGTGGAGTTAAACGAAATCCGTCCGGTGACGCCCCTCATGTTTAGGTGCGCAACAAAGCCACTGCAGAAAAGCGAATCTGGAAAGGTTGAAGGAGATAAAGAACAAAGGATTAAACTGACCAGTCCAACCAGTTTAACCGCTCACGCCCGCTCATCCTAATGTTAGCGGACAACAGCTCCGTTCAGAGTCTTTAAATCGCATCATTCGGTATCTTATTTACATCTGACATATACAGCAGGAAGGTTTGTAGACTCGTTATCCCTAATTAACTGTGAGTTCTTGGTTTAGGAAACGGTTGTAAATAATGAGTTCTTTCATTTGCTTTTTATTGGAACTGTTGGTGCCTCACAGAGGCTGCCGGATCCTACCGGATCCAACGCCAGCTGCATAAGGGCGAAGGCAGGATCCACCCCTGGGTGAGTCACAGAGCCCTGTGTGAGCATTGGGCTTTGGCGCCTTGCTCAAGGGCACCTCGGCACTGCTCTGAAGGCGTGAGACCAGAACACCTTCCATGCTTTGTCCGCACCGGGTCTCGAACCGAGAACCCTCCACTTCTCAGCCCAGTCCTGAACCGACTGAGCGAAGAGAAAAAGAGAATAAAACTAAATGTGGCTTAATTTTTTTTATCAGAGGTCAATTTGAGGTTGTTTTGTGATAGAATCGATTTAACATAATGAATCTTCAGGGAACTTGAACTTTGGAGCAAGAGCTTTCATGCGTAGCCCTAAATCGTTAACTTTTCCTCATGAAGAAAAGAAAAGGCTCCCTTGTTTACCGGCACCATCAATGCAGCCAAAACCAAATGTATTTAGAGCAACATAAAGAGTTCAAACCAAGCCCTGTATCCCCGGGACGCTCGTCAGCCCTCCGTTAAATAAATAAATGACATGCAACAGAGAAGGAACACTGAGCTCGTTTATAAATCCTTGCTCTGTGTACTCACCCAGTGAAGACACCAGCAGGGCAGCTGTGAGGAGCCACATGGTACCAGATGTGAGCAGGTCACACCTCAAGAACCGAAGCCTCGGATCAGAAGAGAGCAGCTCAGGAGAACAGAGGCACACTTCTGGGCTCAGTGGCACCAAAGCGCTGCTTCGTGCCACTCGTTTGCAGAAATGTGCTCTTGCGCTGCGGCTCTTTGGCTGCACGCCTGCCCGCCTGCCATTGGCTGATGAAGCCGCGGTGTCTGGGGGGGAGGAAGGGGAGGGTGCGTGCGAGGGCAGGATGAGGCGCGGAAGTGGACCGTCCCTGCCGCAGCCACAGGCGGACCGAAACCGGAGTCTGGTGATCACCTCGTGGTTTGGGATATCCAATCTCGAGACAAACACTTTGAAACCCAAATCAAAGCGATTCACCAGCGTTTGTGTCCCTCTACAACTTCGATTGTAGTCACACAAGTCAATAAATATGTCAAAACATGTTTGTTAACTGCAGCAAAGGCTTAGATTCTCAGTTAAATTAAACCTTCACCTCTGTGCATCCAGCTCCGAACCATTGTGTTTGGAGAGAAATGGGGGGTGGGGTGGGGGGGGGTAATGTGTTCTAAGAATAGCAGCACAGCATCCCATCATTGTGGTGCAGTTTGGGCTGGGCCACGTATGGAGCTATTTACAGAGCATCTGAAGGGGGTGAGGTCCTTCACGGGGCTTCTTCAGGCCTCTGATTGCAGCAGGGGCTTGAATGGTGACGTGTCCTTGCACACACACACTGACACACACACACTGACACACACACGTCGTTGGAACCCCGTTCCTCACCATCCAGATGCCTGAGGTCACAGGGGGCAATGAGGACTTCGTTAAGAGGGGACATGCTGAGAGACGTCAACATGTGGTCCATTGTCCCCACAACCTTTAAAACAAGCACCATTGTAGCTGTGCTGTCATAAACCTTGATGACTGTCGCACTCACTCCATCTGATCAGGGTCAGCGGTCTTTCGCAGGACACACACACACACACGTTCACTCATAAACTCACAGTTGGGAACGTTTTGGAGTCCCCAATGTCCTCCCAGATGTACAATCGCCTACCTTTTGCACAGGTTCTACCAGAGGACGCTCTGCCACCGGACTCAGGCCACAGTTTGGGACCTTCTCCACTACAACTGTTTGGAAGAATGGTGTGCCACAAGGCTGTGTGCCGAGCCCTTCTTGTTTTTGACTTCTTTGTCACCTGACAGCTGGAGCAGGCTCATTGCAGGGGCCCTATGTGAGCATTTGGAGGTTCGGTACCTTTCTCAAAGGGTGTTGTTTTAACACTATAACGTCATTTGCAGATGACACCGTGGTGTCGGGCCTGACCAGAGGAGCTGACACGATGTCCCACAGATGACGGTTCACCACTTGGATGTGAGTTATAGTACAAACAACCTGACCCTCAGTCCTGAGGATCCAAAAGGAGGTCGTTATGGATTTTAGGCAACGCACACAGCCCTCACTACATCAGCCACTAAATTAAATGACTTGCACAACTCTTGGATTTCTTCACTCCAAGAAAGTTGATCAAGGCACAAATGTTGTCGGGGAGCTTTTGAAAGAGCGGCAGGGATCTTTTGGACTTTATTACTGCATTGCGCAATCTTGCCAGCTGCACATCCATCTGGTGCAGTCAGCCGAGCAATGAACACTTAAGTGGGCGGTAGAAAGTGGTTTCAGTTCAACGGTGTTTCAGCAGGCCCTGACCAGCTGACAGGATTGTGAGTGGTCAGCAAGGAATCCACAGGTAAATCGAGCATTCCAACTGGTCCTAACTTCATCCTGTGAAAGCAGGGAAAACAACTCTTATATAATCAATGACACTAGCTGAAATATTTTAATAAATTGTCACTACTGCCTCAACTCAACTCTACTACCTTCTTATTCGCGGGCACCTCTGGCGGATTCACGTTGGTGGTAAGCGACTCCCCCTAGTGGTCGGAATAATGAATGCAGCCCGAGTTTAAAAAAACAATAAATCAAAACGAAAAATCTGAAAAGCAGCCAGCTTTTTTAAATTGTGGGAGAGAGGACTAACACTGAAATAGAACTGAAAGGAAAACCATCTCCACTCCAGGGAAGTGGGTAGATGCTTAAGTGCTGTCTTTGCTGTCGACTGGTGCACTAAATTTCAGACTCACGATCGCTGCCATTGCTTCACATCTCTGTATAAATTTGTTCTTTAACTTGCTGTTAAGTCTAACCACTCTAAACTGGCCAAAATACGCGTCTCTATGTGTCCAGGGTGTTTTTGTTGTTTTGTTTTGTTTTTAAATCAAGAAAATATACACGGAATGCAGCAAGAAACAGCAGTTGTATGTGTGCATTCGAGTGACACTATTTCTGCATTGATTATGTTTCAGATGTTAGTGCTTGTTTGCTGTTATTTGCAGTGATAAATTAGCTTGAGTTTTTCATATAATAAGAATTTAACAAAAAGAAAATTCACACTGAAACTCAATAAGGACTTTAATGCGTTAATCGAGAGATATACATATTACTGTTGTTGTTGTTATTATTATTTTAGAATCATTGTAAACCGTGACTGTGTGGGTAACACGCACTGTTTCAGGACCTGTTCCTGTGCTCTGGCATTATTTGAGTGTCTCCTAAAAAGGTATCTTTGTTATAGAGACGTCCAGCCACTAGATGGAGACATTGTAATAGATATCAAATATCACTGTTATAGATTTACAGCCACTAGAAGAGAGGTCGCAACACGTTTGCATTTACATTTCTATCATCGTTCAAGTTACGGTGCCCTAAGGGAATTCATAATCGATGTCTAATATAACACCACTACATTTTTGGGACAAAGATAAAATAAACAGCATAGCGTCACTAAATCATGTGCTCCTGTTCAAAGCACGGAATTTGCAAAATAATGCGCCCCCTGTGAGAGCTACTGGACACCTACTTCCTGCCATATTGTGAGTGTTTCCGCTCAGCCGGTGTTTTAGATCTACACACCATATGCGCTGACGGCTCCGCCCTCTTTAGGCGAGCCGGACGCCATCACTGCGACTGTAGATCAGCGGAAGTGCTCCGCCGCGTTGCGCTTGAGCGGAACCATTGAATTCAAACCGTGCGTCGCCAAAAGGTCCGGGGACACTTTGCGCTACGTCCAGGTCGATTGCCAGCACCGTGGACCGTGGACCTCCAACAGCAAGTATGTCAAAGTCTAACATTTTTTACATCTTATATTTATATGTATCCTAATGTTTACTTTGTTTGCGATTACGCCACGAGCTGCTGCAACTTCAGCGGCTGAATGTTGCTGAGACTGTGCAAAGAGTGCTCATTATTGATTTACTGAGATGTTATAGAGCATTAAAAGCCTTTCGGCTCGCAGCTTGTGGGGACAGGTTGCAGTATTCTGTTGTATTTTGATAATTAAGTCTTCCTTTCTGTTTATGTCAACATTCAGGGTATTTATCAAAATCAGGTCGATCAGATTTTAGAAACAGAATCCACAGAGTTCCTGATCAAAACACTGGGATGAAAGAGAGCCTTCATTAAAAATGCACAAGTGGGTTAGGCGGACCCAATTTGCCTTTGGTAATGCAATGGTTGGAATTACATCATGTGTCATGTCATAGAGTCAGTCAGCATTTGCATTTTTAACAGTTGTTCTTTATTACAGACAGTATAACATTAATGTGCAATTTTAGCAACATAAGACATACTGTACTATATCTCTAGGACTATATCAGTCCTAGAGATGCACATCTTTACATTTGCAGATTGCAGAATTGGTCCAGAAGCAGCAGAAAATGCTGAAATAGAAGCCGTAATACACACAATTGAAACCCTAATTAGTTGCTATTTCTAATTTCTCCAAAAAAACATACCCGATTCACTTACAAATGTCTTTATTTATCGTGGGAATGGAAAGATAAATGACAAAAAGAGGATAGATGCATTTTGCCAGGCATGCCCCATCTAGCACATGTTAGCATTGAGATGCTACCTTCACTCTGATCTCCCTTTCTGAAGCGAGCGCAGGTCACTACATGGTCATTAATGCTTTAGTCAGTGAACCAGTTGCTGCTGCACCTTCTTCTTCTCTGTCCTTCCTGCGTGTTTCTTACAGGTGCTCTGCTGTTGACCCCTTCGTTGCTCTCAGAGTGACAAAGTTAGCATTCCCCTGAAAGCTCCTGTACTGACCTGAAGCAGCAGCGGGCTCAGATCATCCGCACACGCTAACGCACACATTGGCTCTGGTGCGGCCCCGGAGTCGCAGCATGAGGGGTTATTGACAGTGAGTGGATGAGTGAGAACAGTCTGCGGGGTCCCCTAACGAGCCATGACCGCCTGTTTGACTTGATTGCTCAGGAATGTTAGTGGGAGCGGGAGCTAAAGTGAGCGGCGAAGGTCTTTGTGCATAAAAGCAGGAGCTCCCCCCTGTTAAGGTCTCTTTGGGGTATTATCTGCTTCTGATATCTAACTTAAACAAAGTATTTATGTTCCATTTTTTTACACCTAACAAAAGAGAATTGAAAGCATATGTGAGTGTTAGTGAGCCAAGAGTAATTTGAAGCGCAGAGTGAACTTGAACCTGTTCAGAGGACAAGAGTGACCTCATCATTACCTCATCCTGCTCTGCTAGAAGACTTATCAAAAACATGTGGTTCTGCCTCCTCTATGAAACCTGGATGGAGTTCTGGACTTCAGTTTTTTTCCTCTGTGAGAGGACGCGCGCGTGTGTGTGTGTGCGTACGTGTATGAGTGTGTTTCACCCCCTGGGCTCGTTGCAGCAGGCAGTTCCAGGTTTGGCTGGACCAGTTCATTAACCTTTAATATATCGAGCCTGCTCATGTGTGCTTGTGTATCTGTTCTACCGATTTAATCACCGATTTGAGACACGTAACGTATCTTCTTTTCTCATCATGTGATGCCGTATGGCTCCGCCAGGCCCTGCTAGCTCCTGATTTCTAAGCAGAATATGAGCCGACCTCACAAGTGTCAATGGAAGGCTTTGTTTTCACTTCTAACGCCGCTGTTCATCCACCCAGTGTCAAGTTGCAGCGATAGTTCCTGGCTGTTCCCACCCCCTTCTGTTTGTTCCCGCGACCCCTTAAATCCGATTCATTTAGCGCCCCGCTAATACTGAAGGGTTGACGAGTGATGCTGGTGAGTCCCGATGTTTTGTTTTGAGTGACGTTCGTATGGCGGCCGACGTGGCGCGAGGGATCGGACTGATTGTTTGGAATTCTCCTCTGAAGGCCGGGAAGCGCTTGATGAGGACCAGAAGGGAGAGGACAGCCAGATTTCGTCCTTTTCCGGGGGTAAAAGGAGCTTTCGTGCACGTGCAGAGGCTAAAATGGATCTGAATTCTGATCATTTTAATCCCAACTAGTGACTTTGATCTGACCTAGAAAAAAGATTTTGGACACATGATCTGTTGCCTGCGTACTTGTATACCTTTGTGTTGCCTGTGTGTGTGTGTGTCTGCAGGTGTGGTCATAATTATAACCTCAAAATAGTCTCACTGGATTATACACTGACCAAAACTATAAACACAACATTTTTTTCCCTTTTGGTCAAACTTTTGATACCAGGAAAATTCAGATCTAATGTGAAAGTGTTTTTTTTACCTAAAATTAGTCCCATTTTAGGCGTGGATGGTTAATCTCAGACAACCAGGATCATCTTTTACTGTGGTTCTGTCTGTCCCAGCATAATCATCTCTCTTTAGCTGTTGAGTTTGGTAAAAACTGCCACTGTGAGAATGAGAACAAGGGTGTCACCTGCGTTCCAGGGCCCGAGGGTCCCAATTAATGCGGAGATTAAATTAGAAACTGTTCCAGGTCACCAGTCAGTGAAGACAATGTCATGTCACATATTTCCTATGCTAGCATGTACAGTATTTGTGCTCATTAGCTCATGCACGACCGCGTTGTCTTTCTTTGAGATTCCCTCAATTACCAGGTTCTGCGTGTGGCTCATGGAAGCATGACAAACCGTAACACTCATTTTAATGGTTGCACATATTTCTAAAGACCAACTCCCCGACTTTCTCCTGTTACCTCATCATCACGGTGCTAATGAGCACTACTGAGAAGGGGGTTCTTCGGTGGTTAACCGTCTTTTATTCACTCGCTGATTATATTTGATGACAGTAACTGAACAAGGGAGGAATGGCATCGGTACCATGCAGTTTGTGGACGTGTGTGTACCCACAAAAGGGAACCAAAGCTTGGGCGTGCCGACACCATCAGCAGATGATGTCGTAAATGTTGTTTGTCAGGGAGACCATAAAGCGTATTTCCTGGACACTTGAAGCTAACAACAGGTGACACACACACACACACACACTGCGCCTGTAGATAGATCTGTGCTGGCAGCATTGTGCTTCTTTGGCTGCTGATGTAGGTGTGTGTTAGAAACTGTTGTGTCTTGTTTGTAACTGGGTCAGCTTGTCTGTGGAATCGTGATTCTCCTCCTCGTTCTCACCCAACCAAAAGGCTGTGTCATCCACCCTGAGATGACTGTGGCCCTCCTGTCTTTTTCCGCCAGTCATTGCCGTGTGCGTTGTGTCACAAAGGCTAATGTAATCTTAATAAACAGCTTTGCAGAGTGATTGCACTGTCACACCATCTGCATTCCTGTTGTGGTTCTCCCTCAAACCCACCCAGAGGTTGATGTTCTGTTGACAGACAGAAGGGGCGGGGGGGATGGAGGTGGGTTCAGGCCGGACAGGTTCAGGCAGGTTGAATATCGGCTCCATTGTTAGCTTTGCGTGACTCTGTCGGTGTCTCTGACATACTAATTAAAGTAATTATTTGTAAAATAAAATAAAAAGTGCGTGCGCAGACGCTCCGGTTTTCCAGTTTTTTCCATTTCCCGGCAGAGGTGACGCTGGAATACACCGAAAACCACGTGCAGTCGTTGTTTGTTGACGTGCTTTTTATTTCTTTGTTGCTAGGCTTGTGTGCAGATCGGTTATTAGGGTGGAGGCGCTTGTTGCCGTGGAGGACAGGTTGCTAACATGAACCCAAGCATCCTCCCATTTTGCCTGATTCATCTGTTGTGTTGTTTTCTCTGTTTCAGCAGTGACACGTGTGTTTTTTTTAGGCCTAAACACTCGTGCAGAGATGGACTTCCTGCTGTGTAACTTCCTGATTGTGTCCTCCTCCTGACCTTCAGCCGCCCTTCGTCTGATCCTTGTCAGCAGCAATGTGACTTGGTGATTTCTCTATCTTCTGAGTTGAGACGTTGTTCCTCTCTCAGCCCTGGATTCAGGCCAGTATCAGGGAGAAACTGTGGGATGTTGCTGACTTCTCACTTCCCCGGGGGGGGGGTGTGGGGGGGCGTGCGTCATTAGTGATGCATGCTGCATTCTGCTGGCTCGCCCCCTTTAGGCTCCACTGAGCAGTTTGTCAGCTTTCTGTGTTTGTGAAGGCGGTTGACGAATCGGTGCTTTTGAGGCGTTCTGGAGTGCGATCAAGCTAACTGCTGCGGTTTGGGTTCATTTCCCGATTTGAAACTGAAAGTTTTGCTTTCAAAGACACTGTTTTTCTGTTTCATCTCGGACCCCGATGATACGTTATCGTCGTGGGGATACGGCATGCTTCTGGGGTTGTGTTGCTGTGACCCGTGGAGACTTGCCGTGCACCCCGTCACACCCGCCCTCACCCCGAATCTGTTGCAAGCTTCGGTTACTCAAGAAGCGATGTTGCTTTGCATCCTGTGCACTGAGTTTTCGACACAACCCTTCCTGTGAAGGACAGATCCACCCAAACGCCGTCACACACTCGCTGAAATGGATTTTTGTCTTATCTCTGAGCGGGACGAGCTCGTAACGGTCCTGTGAAAACACACATTCCTCCATCAGCCTTGAGAAAACATTGGGATTCTCAACACCAGATGCCGCCAAATATCCTAAATATTGGACACAAACCCATCAAATTAGTAGTTCTTTGTTTAAAACTATCAATCTTTCTTTGTTTTTTCCTTATTCATGATGGTTTATAGGGGTGTTATTGTTGTTATTCTACTTGTAATCATAATAGAACACACACACACACACACACACACACAGAGCGTGACAGATTTCAGCCCCAGGATGTGTCTGGTCGGGAACGACGTGCTGCTGTCACACATCTCGGACACAGAATGGGAAGGATAGGAACGACCGTGTTTCCTGCACCTCAGTGGAGGAAATCACTGGATAAGGCCCCTCGTTTGCCCACGGGGTCACTTCCAGGCTTCAGATGGGACGGCAAAAACACGGGTCACGTCATATTTCCTTGTGCCCGAAGGCCGTTTGAAGGGCAGTTGTGGTACAGAAGTGATGTCATCCTTTTCATGGTCAAAAAGGCTGTTGTGGCGTGCCCTGAGGATGAGGTCGTTCGTTTAGCTCTGATCCCGGTGATCCAGGAAATGGGATTCGTGCGCTGTCCAATAGTTGTGGGTGAAGTGACAAATGGGCTTGTGTTTTTAAAACTCTTCCCAAAATGAGACGGAGAGGTGGAATTTTATTTGTCGGCCACCGGTTCACATCAGTGTTCCAATTTAGTCCAAACAGGAAAGCAAATATGTATATTTCAGTTAAAAGTACCTCAGAAGAATGAGGTCACGCTGTATTTGACCTCTGCTGACGATGCAGGAGTGTCTAAAATGAAGCAATTCTATAACCCCAAAGGGTTTGTTTGGGTATTTATGGGAGGCCGTGAACATCTGAACTATTTAAAGCGCTCCTTCGCTAGCAGCCAGCCACAATACATTTTAATAACACGGCTGAAAGATGGAAATGGTCTTAAAATTAAATTTTAGGTGCCCCAAGGAGATCTGCCGCTCCTTCCTGTCTGGAGTTGAGCCGGTTTGGGCGTTGGGTTAAGATTCCTCCCAGACGTCTCCCTGAGGAGGTGTTTCAGGCACGTCCAGATGGGAGGAGACCCCAAGGGACACACTGGAAGGACCACGTTTTCCAACTGTTCTGGAAATCCTGGGTGTTCACTTGGAGAAGGTAGCCGAGGACACGTTGGCCCACACCCTTAATGCTAGCATGGACGTGAAGACATCACATTTATGGACTTTATTCTGCTCCCCATGTCAGCTAGGCAACAAATGTCACATGTTTAGGAGTGTAAATACTCTCTGTCAGCCTCAGCTACAGAGCTGCTTCTACTATCGTGGAGTCTTTCAGGATTCATCCGTAAAGGAAGTTCTCTTCTTGTTAACTCGGCTATCAGGGTGATGTGGAACACTGACTGGTAGATCCATGTGGGGTTCTTCAGCCTTTAGATCCAACTCTGCTAAAAAAGGCTAACTTTTATACTTTAGTAGCTGGACTATTGGTTAATCTGCATCATCCCACCGGTTTCTTTGGCTGGTGTTATGTTGTTTCTCTCCAAACAAGCTGTTTTAGGGAGTTATCCAAAGTGGATTAACATTTCTTGATCTGGCTGAAGAAGATCCTGCTGGGTTGGGATCTGGGATGGTGAGTGTGTGCCTTTCCAGTGTTCCCACAGCCTCACTGGACTGTGGACGATGGAATAAGTTTAGGGAACGTTTGATAAGTTGTCCCACAGAAGAACCCGTTATATGCTATGGACTCCTGACTCAAACCTCCCGTCAGGTCGCAACCGCGAGGCTGAATGTTGGATGTGATGAGCTGATGCGTTAATGGCTCCAGTGATTTAAGTGTGTTTGTTCTTGGGTGGGGTTCCCCCTGCGTAATGAAATGGCGGGGGAAGAAAACAGCACTGATCTTTGGGACTTAAATGGGACATATCAAGGAAAAACACTGTTTTTATCCCGATTTGTTGCTACAGAAAAGTTGTTCTTCTATTCATTACATTGATGCACAACATAATTCTGCTGTGAACTGTCATCATGGGCTCATTTTTAAACCTGCCACAGTAGTCACAAGACTCAACAGTCAATAAAAGCAGTAAAAAGCCCCGCCACAAACATCCCAGAGGGTTTTTCCACTGTGGTCCCTTTATGTAACACATCACACTACAGAAGGTGGCAGTTTGACATTTGATCATTAGTGTTTTAAAGCATTTTAAAGGATTAATATGACTCCTTCAGCAGATATTTCCACCAAACCTGGAGTCCTCTGCTTCTCCACAGCGGGCTGTCCAACTCTACATGGAGGCAGCTGAGGTTTAAAATCCCAAAAATCAAATGACAAAACCATAAATAATCACAGTTTGGTGATGTGAATGCCTTTAATGACGCGCTGTGGCCCGCGGCCCGCAGCTTCACAGTCACATCCACTAACGCCGAGGCCGTCCTGGCGGTCGGTGGGGAGAGCTGTTACGCAACTGTGCTGTTTATTCTTGTCTCTCTGCGTCTCTCCCTCAAAAATCACAATTAGTGTATCTAATACAATGTTCAGCTCGCTGAATGATGACCTGGAATTTGCTTTGATTGCCCCAGTTGCTGTAGTCGGGGGTTATTAATAGCTCTGGTGACAGCAGGAAGCGTGTTATTATGTCCAGCCTGAGTCTGACCACGACTGTTGTGGCCGCCGCAGGGTCGACGGGTACGACTGAGATGGCTTCGGCTAGCCTGGCTAGCATTTTAGCTTCCTTTTCATGGACCAGACTGGCAGACTCAAGTCTTCATGGCCTCTGAGACATACTGGGCAACAAATAAACACCTCTGGGTATTTGGTCATACCAAGACCGTGTTCTGAAATTTCCCATTTTGCTCTAAAAAGAGTTCTGGTGGCTCCAAACGTCTTCCTTCATTCCGGAATGATGAGGCCACTGAGCTCTGGGGGACATTCAGCAGAAATGTTCCATGTCAACAGGCCTGTCAATGAGCTCTGGAGTTTGTTTTTTAGCCTCATATTGGGGTCCAACCAGTTGAATTTTCCACAGGTGCATTATTAAACCATTATTCAGACCTATCATACACTGTAGGTGAGAGGTTGGTATTTCTGATGTGTTATTTTAGCCCAGTCCCTAAATCCCCAGTAGCCAGTTATCGTTATACTGGAATGTTGATGCGCCACCCTTTAGAGAAAACAAATCTCACATTCTATCAATAGCTCACGTGTCCTTCTGTGTCGGTCCCTGGTGTTGACACAGTTGGTGTTTGTGCAGATGTCAGATGACTATCGGGGGTCCCTCGGGCCGTCTGACATGTATCCATACGCACGGAACCCATCTCAGCCTGGAAACTGCTGACACCTGACTCACAAGTACAATGTACATGTGTTCTTTACGTTGGGGAGAAAGAGAACTCTCGTCGGTCCTGCTTGGAAACACTGCGACTGTTTCCTAAATTGTTCTGCGTTCCCATAATTACAGCCGGTGTCGTGGATTTGAGATTACAGGGCTTTGTGACCCTCATACGTCTCCTTTTTGATTACAATCTCTGAGTGTGTCAATTTTGCTAAATTACAGAGCAGACAACGAGGTTTTAGATGGCAGCAAGGGACCGTGTTCCTCACTTCCAGGTTGTTTACTTCGCCTCTTTGCCGCCAGTTTCTGGCATTTGTGGCCTTTAAAACCAGATAAGGAGTAAATGACGCAGTGACGCGTGTGTGAGTGCGCGTGTAATTCTGGGTTTGTGTCTGTTCTTAGGTCAACGTTGGCGTGGCATTATAAACCGGACGCCTGACAGGTAAGACGTTCCACTCTTCCTCCTCACACCACTCAACGCGCGGTACTTCTGACCTTTTGAGCTTGGGCAGGCTTGGGACAGCTACGTATCCCATAATGCCTTTCACCTCAGCCCGCGGGAGCGGCAGTAATGGCAGAAAGTGTCTCCCATAAACCCCAGAGGCTCACTAGGCCGTACCTAAACGTATATTTTGGGGTATTTTCTTCACTTTGAGTTGGTTCCGTCAGACAGGATGAATCTCTACGGTTATGAACAACTTTATTTGGGATTATTTATGACAGTGCAGATGACAGAGGAGCCATCTGGTTGAGTCCCTAATGCTCCATCAATTACAACATGTTGCAAAATGGCTTTACGGCTTTTGATGTAATCCCTTAATGAAGTTTTCAACATGCGCTGCACTGCTAACATGAGCTCAAACGTTAAAATCCCAATTACATCCAATAAAACCTGTCTAATGATTGTGTAATTTGCATGCAACGAATAGATCATATAATAAAGTTAGAAGTCTTTTGCCGTGCAGTGTGAAAGGGGTGGGGGGGTTAGAAAGGGAGGAAGAATCCGGAAGGTGCTGTCATTTGAAGGCCAAGGATGGAATCAGATACAAACCACATGAGCCATTTATTTAAATACAAAAACATCAGGTCAAACGTTTCCACGTTGACAGTCCATCATCTTTTGTTTTCATCTTCCATTTTTTTACCCTCAGAATAGTAATCTGTTCTCTCTCTCATATATATACACACACACACACACATATATATATATATATATATATATATATATGCAGTATATGTGTGTGCATGTGCAGTAACCGCAGTATAAACAATAAAATGCAGTCTGAAGGCAGAGCCACTGCTGTAACTCATAACATTCTTGGCGAATGTAACAGATTATTGAGTAATAAAGTCCGACCGAGCCCTCCAAACACAAGTTTATTACTCTGATGAACGTGACGTATCCTAGACAATCCGCTTTTATTGATTTTCAAGTATTGAGCGAGCCACGGCACCCCGCAGGGTTCGAATCCCCGGGGTGCCAGGTGCTCGTGCGTGTTTGCGTGCGTCCCTGTGTCAAAATGTGCCCCCTTTGCTAGCGAAATGCTCCGCGTACACACACACACACACACACACACACCCTGCAAGGGTGTGTCCCTGATAAATAACAGATGTTGAGTGTGACTTCTCTGGGTTCTGTCCTTATTTTGTTATGCTTGAACGTGCGCTTCATTTGACGCGTGAACACATCTGCGGTGATTTGGGGAGCGGCTGGTTTTTACCTTTAAAAACCCAACGCGTTTTCTGACACGGTCCCTTTCGGCCACAAACGGCGGCTTTGTGCGGAGCGAGGCCAGACGGCTGCTCTCTCCTCACAGACACGTTTGTGCTCATCTCTGTCCACCTCAATAGGCTGATTCACCACAGCCTCCTCATGACACTAGAGGAGAAAATGTACTGGACGAGGAAGAAGAGGAAGAGTCAGACCAGACTTACAGGAAGCAAACGCCTGTTTGCATTTGCATCCATTTGTGTATCTCCTCCGCCAGCATTTTAAATCCATTTTCATGCGATGATGAAGAAAACAGCGGTGATATTTATCGTGTATATGAGTGGAACACCTTTTTTTTGTTAGAGTTTTCTGCCCCTTCACTTTTATTGAGAAGAACGTCATGACAGGCGAATAAACGCTTCCCGCAATTACACAAAAAAACAACCCCAAAACAGTTCATTTTCCATCACCCTCGCCAAAATTGGTTCCAAAATGTGTCCTTATCAAATAAAATCGTTGAATCTGACGCATACCAACGAGTGGGGGGGGGGATTTGGAAAGAACGGAGGCGATAAGTGTGAGATTTACTGCGTGTCTTAACCGTACCATGTCAGATTTGTTGCAGATTTCAAACTCCTAAATCAGCTTGCAGGTTATTTCTGTGCCCGTCCCACCAGAAGACGCCGCCACGGTGTTCAGCCCGTTTACAGCCATTTTAAATAACCTTTCACCATTTTAAGTTGTTAACGTGTAAATAGAGGGTTCCACCGCGAGGTGAAATCCATGTCCGCAGCTCAGTGTGCGTTCTTGCCGTAATGGTGTCCTCCTGACCTCGCGCTGGACACGGACCCATTAGCCGGGACACTGTGTTTACCTCTGTCATATGCTGTTACTGTCAGCATGGAGAGTTAGAGAGGAACCCCCTCCCCAACCCAAACTAGCACGTCCCCATCCCTCTGACGCAAGGTGGCCTCGGGCGTTAAATTGACTAAATTTGGTTCATAAGAATGGAAAAAAATCAGCCCTGATGGAGCTCAAATTCAAAATTGTCCTCTTTTTTCCTTTTTAATTCGCTTGTTTGTCCCTGTTTGGTGTTTTGTTTCTCATTGATAGTCTGCAGGGGGGTCGGGGGGGGCACGTGTGACACAGCTGCGGTCTATATTCCAGGTCCATATGATCGACACAACAGTGAGGATAAAGAAAGTTTGGCCATTTGACCGTTTTCTACATTTGCACTGACTCCAAACTAAAGAAAGATGTACGAACTGGAGATTTATAGTGTCCAAGTCTCACTGCGGTCTGCTCTGACCATATAAACACTCGTCTTTAACAACCAGCCTAGATTTACAATTTTATAGTGACTGTAAATCTTATTCTTCTGTATTCCTTTACATGGAGAGTATATAATTACCAAACGCAAGGGTGCTTATTACTGCTAAGTAAGCATATAAGTGCCTTTTTAGCTAAGCGCGCCGCTCTGTCCACCTTCCTGTCCTCGGATGAGGTATTGTAAAACGTTAGCGTGTGCATTCGGACTCGTAAATAATGTAGACGCGTATCCATTTATAACGCAGGGAGAACGGCAGGCGAAGCCTTGAATCGGGCGCAGAGCTTCGGGAGGTCAGAGGTCAAGGTTTATTCTGGTGCAGGTATGCACCGTCCCAGATTAATGGGCGTGGCTCCGGGTTTCATTTCGGTCGTTTTCGAGGACGCGTGGCCGTTGGGGACACTTCGGATGTTTGTCTGACAGGAACAAATAAATCGTTCCAGACGAGGCTGGCGTTCGTTTCGGCGCGTCTTTAATATTCCAGTCTGGGGAATCTGGCAGCTCTGGGTAGACATAGTTTAGACAAACATGACACCGCGCTCGCCACGCACGCTAACAGGCGAGTCGGGGAAAGGGAATCCCTGCCACGCACCAGCTGACAGCTGGCTGCTCACTAGGTCGGCCAAGGAGCCACTACCCACAATCTCCCCTCTTTGACTTAAATAATTAATTCCAAATTGATTTTGGGCGGAGTTGATTCGCTCCCCTTTCACGGCTAAAGAGGGTGGCGAGTCTTTTTGCTTCCTTATAACTGTTGTCAGGTAACGGTCCAAAATAGAAGCATCTTCTGTGTTTGACAATACAAAGATGGAGTGAGTTTATCAAGTTATTCTAGTACATTTAGTTCGCATTAGTTAGATGTTTTCCTTTTTATAGCAGCATTTGCACGTTTCCCTTTGGGAGGTAAATATATACCAGTAAATCTAGATGGGACGACAACAACTCACCATTAATTGGAGGACAGACCTTTAAAAGTAATGTCTAAAGTGGGCTGACAGCTATCGGAGGTGGCCCAGTGTGGCCCGGACCACCCTGGTTCAGCACAAGGAGCTGGATTTCTTCTCGGAATGATTAACTTCACCCTCCGGAAGCATCGAAATTAATGATCAAATCTGAGCCCAGATGGGACCTTGTGGCAAAACATGCAGGGACAATAGCAAAATGCTTCCACGAAGGGGATTTTTTTTTATGATGTGAGGACAAACAAGATGAAGATGGGAAACAGAAGAAAAAACGGTCCTCTTCCTCACACACTGGGGGCCCTTTGAACGATTCCTCTTTGAAATTCGCCTTCGAGAATAATTAGATGCTGCTCGGATGTTGTTTTTATTACATGCTAAGCTAATTAGCAGCCATTCTTACTGAACATTTAGCCTCAGGACATGATGTCACAATTGATCTTCGCCAGATATTGATCCCGCATGTTTGCTGGGATGCTGCGTTACTCTGAGACACAGTTGTTATTGTGCTGGTCGCCATGTGATCTTCTCCTTCACGCCGTCTCCTCTCGCACTCCTTTGTTTAAAGGGAAATTCCTCACACAAGGAAGTTGTTAAGCAGCTATCAGGGAAAGTGCTGGGTGTCTTTTGGAGGAGGGAAAAGGGGAGGGAAGGAGGGGGGAGCCTTTAATGGAGGGAAAGTGGAGGGTAGAAAGTTTCAAGGAGGACCTCTGAACGTCAGTGCAGAGGCAGAAAAGGTGTTTAATTCAAATATTAAGGGATAAAAAGTGAGCGAGGGCTGAAACGGGATTTTCCTCTCATCTTTAAATCTGAAACCATGAATTAAAGGTTAATTTCGCTGAAGCCCCCTGAGGGGACAGGACCCTGTCATCCCCACTCTTGTGTTTGTGAATTTAAATGGGCTCCGACCCTCCCCCCCTTCCACCCCCGCCCCCGCCTGGACTCGCACGCTCCATTCTCCCCCCCCCCCCCTCCCCGCGACTCCTCTGCAGCAGATACCTTTTAACGGGCGAGAGCAGATAAAGCAGAGCGGCTCCTGATTTAGCCAGGACGGAGGGGAAAACCACAGAAGCTCCCGGAGGAGGAGCGTAAAGAGAAGAGGGCTGGAACGGGAGCGGCGTGTTAGAGGAGCAGCACAGTCGCAGGACTCACTGCAGTGCAGGTGTCTCTGGTGAAGAGGAGGAGCGGCTGGAAGACGCCAAACCGACCGTCCGAACAGGTCGGTTGTGTCGTTTTCAGAGCGGATATTTGTGTGTGTGTGTAGCTGTGCGTTCGGATGTAGGTGTGTGCTTTAAAAGGCTGCAAGAGTGGGGGTTTTTTGGGGGGGGGGAGTCCGTGTCTCGCGTGTCCAACTTGCATGAGAAAGTTCCGAGGTGAAGACGTGCGTAACTGCGGAGGCCCTCCGCTCCCCTTTCACATGGGCTCTTTTTACTCTGGAGAAGAATGGAGCCCGGAGCCCTGAATGGGCCCGAGGTGGCTTTGTAGTCGAGTTGCCGCCCTCTCAAGTGTCAGCATGCTCAGTGTTGCTGCTTGTGGGGGGGCGGGCACGCCGGCTTGGGACGCACGGAGGCTTTCCCTTCGTGTGTGTGTGTGTGTGTGTGTGGAGATCGCTGCCTTTTTACCCCCAACTGCTCTAATGTGTGGAGGTGAATGCGGAGTTGCCGGGTGACTGTTTATTTTAGAGCTGCTGATAAGGGACCGATTGGTTGTGGTTGTTGTGCGTCTCCGTATAGAGAACAGGATGTGTGTTATTACACACTCTATAGATGCCTGAACAGGCAGACCGGCCTTCCTGGTCGCACCGATGATACCATAGAGGAAGAATTGTGATCTGGCTGCTCTGTGCTTTGTTGTGCGTCTGTTTGCATGTTCAAATATTTAAATTTCCAGCCCTTTGGGCCACTAAATATTTTTTTCTGTCACCCTCCAGTGCAAACAGCTGCCCGCTGAACTGTCACAACCCCCCCGAGCTGAAATGTCATATCTCCATAGGTGTAGTATTTGCTCAAGGCAAAGGGATTGTGGGTATTTTCCACCGTCCTCTGATCCAGCTGACAGCTCGGTGCGGTTTTCCCGTTACTGGCCAGTGACTTGATCTTGACTTTATCTTATAGTCTGATAAAATCGCCGTTCCTGCCGCCTCCAGGAACCCGTCAGGTTCTCACACGTCCTCCTCCAGAATATTTGAATAGACTTGTGTTTCATGCATAGGTTCAGGTAATAACGCACTGAGATTGTACACTTCAAATCCCATTTCTGGGAAGTTCTGTGCCCTTGGAGACAGGTGCTTTGTGGTCCGATTTAACTCTGCGAGAGCTTCAAAAGCTCCCACGGAACTGCTGCCATGGCGATGGCCGCTACGCTACAAATCCTGAAACGTTTCATCAAATATTTGTCCACACTTGAGGGGTGAGGGGAGACCTTTGTTTGGTGTCCATCTTTCCGAACGTTTCTCATTAAGTCGGGAACGCCTTTTGTGCTGCCGCGGGGAAAAGTGGCCCTGATTTCCTGTCCGCCCTCGAGATTAAACACCACACGCCTGCTTTGGTATTAACAGTTTGGGTCATTTATTTGTGTTAGAGTCATTTATCCCCGTGATATTGCTCATTCCTCCTGTCTCACATGACCTCTTTGGTTTCCCTCCTTATGTTTCCACTTTTCTCCCCCCCCCACGTGTGTGTTTTTGTGTTTCAAACGAGTGTCAAACTTGTGTTGTAAATCACCGGTTTATGTAACGGTGTGTGTGTGTGTCCACGCGCGTGTGCGTGCGCGTGGTAAATGGCTTTGGCTGGTCTGCTTGTGATTATGTCATGCAGCATGGTTTCCATCTGTCGGGGGCGGCAGCGCGAGTTAGCTATGCGTAAAGCTATCCGCGCACCATCGGCGCGCCGTTGCGTTTGTACTTTTTTGCGGTTAAATTTCATTAAGAATCGTGCGCTCCAGTTGTGCGCCGCCACGCCACGCCGAGGCCCCGGCGAGTGAAAAGATGGCAGCCGTCCGGCTGGCTGGGATCCTTTTTTCGAGGATTGCGATTTGATTGAGCTCTGCTGCGGAGGTCTAATTTAAACCAAATGCGTTTGGGTCGGGTCTCGCCGAGGCGCTCGGATGTGAGCTTCGACAAAAGATGGGGCGCGTTTCAGCTTTGACGTCGACGCGGAGGCAGGGACCCGAACGCGCCGCGATCCGGTTTCATTTCACACCCAAACAGCAACATTGTCTTTAATTCACACGCACATGTTGTTGACGTTAGCTTATCTAGAGCTTATCAATGTTATTGTCGCTCCTCAGTGAAGTAACTCACTGTGGTTATTGTGAGTTAACAGTTGTTGAGGTCTGAGTGCATCGAGGCTTAATATCTGCCGCCATCTTGTCACCCGTTCTGGCCTGGACCTGCACCTGCAGGTCAAAACAAATAAATACGGCTTAAATTTTGTTCAGGGTAGATCAGCGTTCCTGGGAACTTCTTCTTAAAAACCTTTAAAGAAGGCATTCCTTTCCTTCCCCCGCTTGTTTGAAAAGATCTGTTGTGGTGTAGCGGCGTTATTAGCGGCGTTATTTGCTGAGGTTGAAGCCTTTTCCCGTCGTCAGTCAATAAAATAAGCACAATAAACTCTCCCAAATATCTTGACTGTGGACTCAGAGTTTCAACGCTTCAGTTTGGCTTCGTAAAGTCACAAGATCCTGAGTTTAGGGGAGTTTGCCGTCTCCCCTAAGGCCCGCTAATCATTGCAGGCTTGAAGTTGGAGAACACAATCCAGATTCCTTCTGCATGAGAGAAGAAGTGTCTAAGGAAGGAAAGCGGGGGGGGGGGGGGGGGGGGTTAATCTGATAGCATGTGAGCCTCTTGAATATGTACAAGAAGGACTGTTGGATCATTTTCAGGGTTCAATGTTTGCAGCCCCGCAGATTAAATAAGCAGAAATGTGGATTGAGGAGTGAGGCCGAGCAGGGCAAAGTAAAGGTAACGAGCGCGGGGGTGTTTATGGACGGGGGATAAAGTTTTCCAGCGCGCAGCGTGAGCATAGGTGGGACGAGGTGTTATGGATCCGTTGTTTTTCCCCCTCGTATTGTCATTTCCTCCGCAGCTGGTCCCGGGTTGCGAAGGAAAGAAAAACAAAACCGGGGAGATCAGAAATCCAAACAGCAGTGGAACGGGCGTTTCCCAGCCCGACCCTCGAAGCCCTTTCGATGATGTCATGAAACGCTCGTGCGCTCCTAAAGGTGAAGGGAAGTGCAGCCAGTAGATCCACACTCAGCTGGCAGGTTCCTCTTCTCGTGCACATTCCGCAGTTATGAACGATAATGTCTCGGGAAATTGTTCTGGAAGGTCTTCATTCCTCTGCTGGTGGAATGAGACACATCTGCCCCCCCTCCTGGATTCTTGTGTCAGGTCAGGCTCTTGGGGCTGCAGTTTGACCCAGAAGCCTGCCGGGTCACGGCACCAATAAACCGGTAAGCGCTGAAGATTAGACCTCTCTCTTGGCTCATAAACGGCGTGCTCATCGGAGACGCTCACACTCACCATATTTATGTGGCTGTTAGCTACAAATTAGCTCATTAGCTTTGGGTTATAGATTTACATGGCTGGAATTCCTGGAACGCCCAGCGACTGAGAAGAATCCTCACCTGCGCTCCATCACCTCCACACTGAACTATAACCAAACGTGCGCGACTGGGAGGAGGCTGAAGTTGGCAACGGTCCGAACGACCCTGTGGGACGCCGGGGGTTCAAACCACGGAGGATTTCCTTTGGAACGAAAGACGCGCCGCCACTTCCGCTTCGAGTTTGCCGCCTCATTTCAGACGCCGAGGCCTCCTCGGCTCGCCGCGGCTCGGTGGAATCCGCTCCCCGCTTGCTCCCTTTGTGGCGAAGCTGCTTTTATTACGATGAAAGCTCCTCCTTTTCTTTTTGACACAAATTGAAAAGACAGAAAAGATGAGATTGTGGGGGGGAGAAAAAGGCCGAGACCTTGAGAAGGTAATCATCAAAGCTGGAATAGAATAAAATCAAGTTTTTTTTTTTAAAAAAAAAGGACTTGTCACTTGAGAAGATGCTTTGAACGGCCTTCAAAGGATTCTTCTTGGCTCAGGTTCAGACAACTTGTCACCATCGCTGATAAACTGGAACGTCCGCGCTCCCTCGTGCTGGCCGGGCTTTAGCAGGTGAAGACGCCAGAGTTATGGAAGTCATTAAAATTCCACGGGAACATGTGGACGCCTGTTTGTTTTTCCGCCCGGGCGGGGAGGACGGAGAGCTGCGAGGACGCGACGCTGTCCTCAGAGTTAGAAGGACAGTGGGCGGAGAGAGAGGAGATGGAAGACAGATGCTGGAGAAATGACTCAAGCAGAAGACAGAGCAGGGTGAAAGTGGACGGAGGACAGCTGGAATGAATAAAGAATGTGTGCAGACCGAGACAGACAGACAGACACCCTCTCCTGGACATCCAGTAAAGAGTTGGACAGATGGACATGGAGGATTCAGCGAGGCGGACGGGGAAAAGATTATGTGAGAATGAATTCACTCAGACCCTGGCAGAGGACGGAGATATTAGTATACGTGGTCCAACTGTCAAGGGGGGGTTGGACAATGTCCCCCTTTAATTGAACTGTTGTGTTTGAGCTCATCCATACGGCGTTTTAATGCACGAGGCTGCTGTGGCAATAAAGATTTCTCTATTTTAATTATTGCGTTAGCATTTACGAATGCAGCTAAATAACACAGTTGTTGCGCAACTTGACCGTTTGTGCGGACGTGTTTCCTCCCACAAGTTTCCCAACGAGGGACTTGCTTAAGTGTTCAGGACAAGGTGTCGTTTGTCTCCGTTCAACGGCATTAATCGCACTATAACAGCAGGACTGTGGACGTTTGATGAGCTAACCAGAAGCACGCCATCCTGGTGGAGCGGATTACGTCCTGAGTTCAACTCTTTTGCTTATTAAGTCACGAACATTTGAAATGTGGCTTTGTGGACCTTACAGGAGCTAATTCGATTCCGTCAGTGGAAAAATACGTTTTCTCAAACTATTTCTGTCCTCATAATTGGAAATTTTCAGGATAAATTAAGAATAATCGTGATTAGGTTTGCAGATCCGTTAATTAGACGCATGTAATGTCTGATATGAACGAAGGTGGGGTGAATTAAGAAATTAAGAGTTTGCAGGCCCTCTCTCTGCACGTTAAACGTGGAACAGCTGAAAGACGAATCAGCGTAATCCCTTTTCTTGCCGCTATTTAATCACGGGCCGGGCAATTTGAGGAGCAGCCGCGCAGTAAAAATCTCTTTCCAGCCGTCTCTTTTCCAGTTTTTCCTCCATTGGTTTGATCCGGCTAACTGAAGCTGACGCGGTAGTGCTGACCCCGGGCTCCAGCCACGCTTTTACCTGCCTCCCTGACAAATTGGCCGCTAACTAGGACGTAAGCGGAGAGCCCGCATTGCTGTCCTGCCAAAACGTTCCCTTTGACACGGAGCTGGTCAGATTCCATATCTGGAATACCAGTTAGCATCATTATGTTCCGAGTCAGACGCATTCCTCTCTATCATGTGTCAGATGTTTCACAGTTTTTACACTACAGCTGCCCGATATCACCAAATATTGGTCATTTTAAAGTAAAAAAGCCTCAGATACTTCCGAGATAATTGCTCCTGATTGTGTTGTGAGCTTTGTGGTTAGCTTTAGCCGCCAGGAAGATCTTAAATATGCCTGCAGGTTGAATTTTTGGGTAGATAACCTCATCCCCCTGCTCTTGTTTTGCCTCATTTAACGTGGTCCATGCCATAACGTGTCCATCACTTAGGAGTTTGATTCCTATCCAGCGAAAAATAAGCACATTTATAATTGACTTTATCTTCCGCGCAAGGAAAATCACATTTAGCTGCGAAGCTGACGTCAGTATCCTCGAGGTTGACGGCTTCCTTTGCTTGTGTCTGTGCGCCCGGCGCTCAGCTGAGGTTATTGTCGGCTTTTTAAAGTTTTCCTTCCTTCTTGCATCAGCGGCTCTCCTGAGTCACTCGGCTTTACCCCAATGATTTTCTATGGAGATCCTTTAAGGCCTGGGAGGGATGGTGGTTGTGTGTGTGTGTGTGTGAAGGGTGTGTGAGGAAACAGCTGGAGATAGGCGTCCCGCTAAGAGCCGGCTGGCCCACTCTGACAGTTGAATAAAGAAAACAAAGTTAAGACGACGCCGATTGAAGCCTCCTTGTCTCCAAGGCCAAAAGTTCAGCTCTGTAGATGAATCATCCACATGAATATGCCCCAAGTGTCATGTGATGGGGAGTTTACGGTCACAATAGCGCTGCTTTGCTGCGCTCTTAAAGTTGCTGAGCAAATCATCCACGCAGACCACGGACATCTACACACACACACACACACACACACACACACACACACACACACACACACACACAGAGCTGTGGCGATGCCCCGTCCCTCTGTTGGACCCCACATCCCGACAGCAACAGCGAGCTGATGCCATTTAAGTGAATTCTATGCGGTCGGATCCCCCGAGGCTATTTTTCTGTCGTCGGCCATGTTTGTTGAGCTCTCCATGACGACAACACAACAATTCGATGTCGATGGGGTTAGATGGAGCCCCGCGGAACGCGCAGCGAGGCGCCTTCCCCTCAGGATGTCGGCGGCATGAGTTGCAGCCTCTTTAAGCGATGGGCGCTTTGTGTCACCCCCCCCCCCTCCCCCGACGGGCCCGGAAATGTGGAGGGCACACTGACGGGTCTTTTCCTTATCCCTCTATAGTGCACGTCTGTGAAGCGGGATATAGTGGAGTCACAGACTGACTCACGGAGAAGAACTCCGCCGGTTTCACTTCCTGTTGTGACAGTCGTGCTGAGATCTTGTTTCAAATAAAACCAGTATCCTTCAAAGTCTCATGGCCACATTCCAGGATACGGAGACCGACTGTTTTCTCCCATCAGTCCATAAGAATCGACGCTTTATTTGGGAAAATCCAGCTCAGAACACAGGTTTTGGTACCTAGCCTTAGCCTTAGCTCTCTAACCAACAACACAAATAACCAATAACGGAGGGCAACACGACTAAAAATAGTTTCTGCTGCTAATATTCCTCGACTTGACCTGACAAGCATCTTTCTGTCTCTAAAGTCTGTGTCTTATTTCATTAACTGCAGGCGTTCCAACATGAAGACATTAATATTGAAGAGGATGTTGCGCAACCCATAAATATCTTTTCGTGGAGCTGTAATTTCACATCTGATTCCTCTGTGTTCCACTTCTTATTCCTATCTTTGTTTTGGGGGATTTCGACGCTGCTGTTGAGCCCAGCAGCGGTCCCTCACTGGCGATATTGTGTTGTGGTTTGTGGCGACAACGCCGAGTCCTTGGAGTAGCTGAAAGTTCCCTCGAATTCCCTGAACGACCTTTCACCAGCAGCGGTTTCGGCCTCGATCTTCACAAAAACAGAGGAAAATGGCAAAAGTTTACGCGGTCAGAGGCGCCCGACCAACAAAACATCTAAATGTCAGTGTCCTTTAAAAGTTCAGATGTGGGTCTCTTCAGCTTTGGGTGACCCTAAAAGCGCCCGGCACCGGAAAACTGGCCGGCCCAACGGGAACGCTCCATGTTGCCGTCCTTTCAGCAGGGATTTTAGGGGCATAAAAGGCTTTTTATGCCCACTGGGATTTCACCGACCCCTGTGCTGGAACAGCATGAGAGCTTCATGCGATCCTGGTGGGACGGAGCGATTTATTTGAAGTGATTGTTTTGAAGCGTTCCCCTGTCTTCACGGCTCCGGCGTTCGTGACTTTCGTGCCTTCTTCCTAACTGTTTCGCTTTCTCCCTCTCTTTTGCCGGGCTAGGATCACCTCACACACACACACTGTTTGTTTGGGGCTACCATGGAAACTGTATGTGTGCACGCTGTGTCTTGCATAATGACTTCATCCAGACCCTGACATATCGAAACCTTCTGCTTTCTCAAATTGTGTAAAGGATAGTCATAAACACACACACACACCAGATGCCCCTCGCTATTGTGCCTTGTTGATCTACCAATGGTTCTTGGGGCCATATGCTTGTCAACATTGATCATCGAGCCTATTTTATAGAAGCCACGTTCAGTTGCTCCATAATGTAGTTTTACAGCATCTGTTGGGCTCAAATTTATTGAAATTAGTTCTGCAACAGACTGAGTCTGGGGGGAGAAAATAGAGTAATTAAAGGTCACGAACTGAAGATGAACTATGGTGCTTCCTCAGCCGTATGTGTGTTTTATTTCGATAAACCGTTGAGGTGCATTCAGTGAAGTAAATAGGTCTCATTACCTGTTTCTGCTCTACTAATGAACGGCCAGCATGTTTAGACCGTGCTAAAGTAAATCAAAGGGCAGATAAACCTTGCTCTACTTTCACAGCGCAGCACAGACGTTCCCACGCTGGTTTATCGGTAGAGATAGTGGTGAATGACTGCTTTTCCGGGGCAGAACGGAGCAATGTGGGGGGAAAAAGAGCCTTCAGCGCGGACAAATTCAGTAATTAGCAGACCTGCATTTTCACTGCCCACAATGAAAGTGGGAGAGTCGACGTCGCGTCTTCCTGCTTCTATCCCTCCTTGTCTTGGTGTCTTCTAAGTCCTCGGTTCCTTCAGCTCCTCCTCTTTTTCTTTCTTGAACTGCTTTTTCTGAAAGTGTCCATGTGATCCTCGTCAAAGGGAGTGGAAGAATCGAGTGTGTGTGTGTGGGTGGGTGTGTTTATCTGATGAGATTGTCCTTCCTATGACGCCACTATTGAGAGCAGATCTTTGGCATCCAACAGATATGACGGCTCACCTGACTGAACTCGATTAGGCATCGCGTTGGACTTAACGAGTTAAAGTCATGTGACAGTATCACGGCACCGCTGATGGATTTGAGACGCTAAAAGGGTTCTTTTGGTGCAACAAAACAGTTACAGGCGAAACGACGCTGACGTCTAAAGGGAATCGGATCACTTTAAAACAAAATATATGCTTCATCGTAAGAGTAGCTGTTGCTTCAATGACAATATCGGTGTCGTTAGAGGACAGACATCAAGTTCAGAGGATGCTTATAGTGTGTGTGTGTGTGTGTGCGTGTGTGTGTGTGTGTGTGTGTGTGTGTGCGGTTCTCTGCAGCTGCTCTGACAGTGACAGCATTGTTCCACCAGACCCTCCAGGAAGTGAAGCTGAATACGTCTGACTGCGTTAAACATTAGCTGCTTTTTAATGTCTTTTTACCCCTCAGACATGGATTAGAGGCCACTTAGGATCAGTCCAAGCGTGAAACTAGACATCTTGTCAAAACGTACAGCGTGACAGGATGCCTGCGTGCGCACGTGTGTGTGACAAATTCTCGACGCGCGGCAATTAGAGTCAGTTTTCTGGCGTTCGTGCCTTCCAAAGACGAGCGGATCCAATTAAAAAGTCAGTTAAAACAGCGTCTCAGCCCATCGGAGAGTAGGCTGTCAAGTGTCCGGCGTCCATGTTTTTCTATGTTAACGGATTAATCCGGACCTGCTCACCGGAGCGTCTGTAATTAACATTTCCGGTAGCTCATTTGCATGTTTAAACACGCGTCCTATTAAACCACTCAGCCTCTCACCGGTGCACCAACTTAGAGGTGTGACGTCAGATGTTGCAGGTCAGCAATATGCCTGGCGTGAATGATTACCAGGAGTGGGGTTATGGGATGGCATGAGACACTTATGGGAGCAGGCGCGTGTCCTTGCCTGGAACGTCAGGCGGCAGCAACAACAGCCGTTTGGATTGTTGTTCCAGGAGACGTGCGCACGACAGAAGACCTGAGGTCTGGTGGAATCACGTCTGTGATGTAAAAGGCGTGTACGGTGCTACAGACAGAGCTGATGATTGTCTGTGGAGTCAGTCAGTACTGTATAATACTCTATCCCAGGAGTCACCAACCAGTAGGAACACATCTGGGACTGGTGGCCACTGCGTCCGGCTCAGAACCTGCACCTTCTCGCTGTGAGGCCACTGCACTAACCACTATCTGAGAGTGGTCAGCCTCGAGTTTGCATCTTTTTTTTCTCCATTTCTTTCCTCTTGTTTATGTTTAGGATGAGTTTAAGTGTCTATGAAATGTTACTGTTGGCTGTAACTGGTGCGATGCCTTTCCATGAGATTAAATCCTCCCCTACATCAGAGTAATTACAGGAAATACGTCCAGGATCTTATAGAATACCAGGACACACAAAGGATCTTTTGACCTTTGGATCAGTCAGCTGGTGGTGGGGGCTCCGAACAGGAGGCCTGAATGAGAGAGAATAAATTTGGAATGTGGGAGACGACAGAAAGTGAATGGATCAAAAAAAAAGGAGAGAGAAAACACTGGCGGGGAGGAGGAGGAGGTGGGGTGATTACAGTGAGAGCCTGAACTCTGATTGGTCTAGAAGTGTGTGTGTGTGTGTGTGTGTGTGTGTGTGTGTGTGTGTGTGTGTGTGTGTTTGCAGAGCCAGTGGGTGGGGGATTAGGGCTACATCACGTGGTCCCTTTAGCTTCTTTTCCACACAAACACTCCCTCATTTGCTGTAGACACACACACACACACACACACTCTCTCACATACACACACGCAGCTGTCGATGCGACTCTCTCTTCCTGATAAATGCCGGAGCAGCTGAGGAGCAGAGCTCACGGGAATCGGGAAGAATCTGCTGTCCGCTTGCAGCTGAAGGTTGGAGATGTGGACGGACAAGCGGGGAGACTAGACCCACGCTGTGACGCCCACATCCCGCTCCTCGCCACTCGGCGTTCCCCGGCTCCGCTCTGGGATTCAGTGTTGGAATTTAAGCGCGGTCGACGATCATCAGAGAGAAACAGAGACATGTGTTTTGCCCCAGACGTCTGCTACTCCTCTGGCTTCCCTCTCATCCACTGACCAGAGGAAATATAAGGTTGGTTTCTCGCGTGACTGGATTATGAGCTGGTCGCTGCATATCCTGGGTGGAGATGACTTCTCCTTTTTCGGCCTTTTACAGGCACATTTTCATTCCAACATTCCTGTAACAGTTTTTAACCACTTTGAGGGGAATAGCATGAGACGCACACACTGATCTGCACTTATAAACACACTTGGCAGGGACAGAGCAGTGGAGTGTGAGCACCAGAGGAGATTAGCTATGGTTCTTATCTCCAACACACCATGTCCAAGACTGGAGGTGGTGTGTAAAGGAAGACTTAAAACTTTTCTCTCGTACTTTAGCAGCAGAAGAATCTTGACGACACATCTCTAGCCCATAATAAAGCTGGAGTAGCAGCTAGCCGCCGAGCCTTTCGCTCACACACACTTCTCCAGTTTCAGTGCCCGGTCACGCCGGAGACACACCTCCTCCTCCTACACGGCGTGGACACACACAGGGGCCCGCGTTGACATTTACAGTGAGTGGGGATATAATTAGCCAGATTCTTTCCTGGTATTGTTCTTCTCAGGGTCGTAACACGACCCAAAAAGTGCTGGGACTATTTTTAAAGGTGGCAGCTCAGTGAGACATGAGGAGCCTTTGAATGCGTCCCCCAGCAGGACAACGATACGGGCCGAGTGCGAGCGGGTGGCCGGGCGTGAGGCACCTCCGGCAGACTGTTGGTGTGTTGTTGTTGTTGTTATTATCATTGCAAATATGATAACCAACACATGGGATGCTGTCCAAGCTGCAGTGAGGAGGACAGTGGATGGTGGATGGAGGGGAAGTGATAGCTGAGGCTTTTCCTCCAGCTTCACCGCTGAACAGTCGAGATTAACGACGCATAAAAAACGTCCGTAGTGTCGTTTTGAAGCAAGATGGCTTTGCCAATAGAGTTGGGTCCAGTCCCGTTCTACGTTACGTTATCACAGAGCCGCCAAGATAAATAACAATGAATTAATATCGCCTCAATCCTTTTACCTTTTAGTTCGTGGAATGAGGTTTCTCCTGTCAGAACGAGGATATCAGGGCTCTATAAAGGGATGAAATTCTGTCTGGCAGTGATGAACGAAGCTCTTACAGTTTAGTTCATAATTAGCTCATTTTTAATTTCCTGCCTCCCAGTCATAACACAGTCAATCTCTTCTATTGGCTCAGCTGGATTAGACCATTTATTAACTCACACGCCCCATAAAACACTTAAATAACAGTTTTTTTAAGCCACAGCCAATGCTTGCTAGCATGTGTGTGTGTGTGTGTGTGTGTGAGTGTGTGTGTGTGTGTGTGTGTGTGTGTGTGTGTGTGTGTGTGTGTGTGTGTGTGTGTGTGAAAGCTGCTGAGGCTCAGTGAGGGTGAGGTCAGGGACGAGGGTCAGCACAGGTCACAGAGCCAAAGGTTGAGTGCACCTTCCCTCGGGCCGCTGCCCTTCCGGAGACCCATCCTGCCACACACTGGTGGAGTCACAGACGGTTCGCCAGTAATCCGGCGCCACTCTCGTTATATTCCGGTTTTCATTCCTCACCCTTCCAAACTCACCCGTCGAGGACGGATAGGGAGACTTCTGGACGGGGGACAGTAATCTATTGACAGAAGCAGAGGGAGGGAGGAGCTGCGGTGATGCTCCGCTGATCCGTGTGTGTGTGTGTGTGTGTGTGTGTGAGAGAGAAAACCGAGGCGGGGGGTGGGGTGGGTGACTTTATTTTGGTGGAGCTACAGCTGTCACACAGAATTCCACTCATTCGGAGAACTCCCTCTGGCAGCTTTTCATGCGAAACACGAGGCGCGTCGGAGGGAATTTTGGGAGCACCTCACCGGGCGAGGCGACGGGAGCAGAGTTACATAAGGCCTCCGTCCAACCGTGTCCAGTTAATGAGGACCGTCTTTTCCGGAGCGACCTCACCATCAAGTGGAGGCAGCGTTCAAATGGGATGCTGACGCGTTGCCCTCCCTGGGATGATGGCACCAGTTTAACTCTCAGGTTTAAACTGCATTTTACCAGTCACCTGTATCATTTTAAAGGATTTTCCGGTATCTCGCTGTCGGACTCGTCTACACACTGAGCCGCGCCTCTATCCACTAATCTCAGACATCTTTTTAAGTGGTATTTGTCCCGAGCGAGTAGCTTAGCAGCATGGGAGCGCCAGCACGTCTCTATTCGCCCAGTTCCCCGATAATAGAGCTGAGGGCAGAGAAGACAAAAAAGCAAGGGGGGGGAAGAGACCCCTCTGGTGGCATTTGGATCCTCCCGCTGTCAGATGACCACTGAGCTTTTGAAGGTGGAAACAGCGGGACGTCTTTCTTAAAGGTCTCCTTACTCTCTCGTTCCTGTGCACTTTAAGCCAAGACACCATCTGTTGGAGGTTCCCTAGGCCCCGCCCTCAACTAATACAGCCCCGCTCTGTCCTTTGCTAGCATAAGTAGCGTGATTGAATTTGAAAATGCAGCTTCCTTCTCCTGTGAGGCGTCTTTCCTTCCTCCGTTTTGTCCAACAAAATACAGCGTGTGATTGGGACGCTGCTAAAATTCCCGTTGCGACAGAAATGTTGTCCAAACAAAGCCGCTCCTGTCCTCGTCCGCTCCGACGAGAGTCAGCGCGACCTGACCGACGTCTACGTGCACGTGACTCATTGTGCTCCAGAACCAGGGCAGCTCAGGGCCTACTGAACGCCTTTTACGCCCAATAAACGGCGCCGTCCTCTTCCTCTTGGGCTTCTTTGACACGTTACATGTTTTTTTGTTGTTGGTGTGTCCTTCCTGATCCCGTTTAAACGTGTTCTAAAGGTCTCGAACGTCTCCTCCACAGGTGAGAGTCAGAGCAGCATCCTGAGCATCCAAGCGAGGCCAAGCAAGCATGAGTGTGGAACACCATCAGGGGGTGGTGACGACCCCCCCACTGCCGAGCGGAGGGACCAAGGAACGCTACTTCGACCGGATTGACGTCAACGATCCGGAGTACATCAGGAGCAGGAATATGTCGCCCGACCTTCGGCAGGACTTCAACGTTCTGGAGCAGAAGAAGCGCGTCACACAGATCCTGCAGAGCCCTGTAAGTCGAGGGGGGGGGGGGAGGAACTCTGAGAGAGGTGCACCTCACAGGAAACAGCACTTTCGCCATTTATCGCCCGTATTGAACATCAAACGGAGGACCCATTTCCGCCATCCTGACCCACGCGGCATCGATGAACACACACTTGTAACCAGCTCTACAATTAGAGAACACAATTGTCGCTCACCAGCCGTTTGTTTCGATGTCCTCAGGTGCTTGCGTCACCTTTGAAAAGTGCCGCCCTGTGTGGCTGTTTGGATTCTGCCCTTTGGACAGTTGCCTCAGTTTGTGTGGACATTTACAACAACCCCCCCCCCCCCCCCCCCCCCCCGCCCGTGTCTTCATCCCAGTGTGTGTGTTTACTCAGGACTATTGACTCAAGGCTAGCCCGCGATTGAAGTGCTCTTTTTAAAAGATGATATCTTCTCGTGCGTGAACACCTTCGTGCTTTTCCAGAGTCGGCCGGACAGGCGGGTGAAGGCGAGCTGAGGCCCGGAGGTTAAACGTTCCCGGGGGAGCGTGATTGATGCCGCTCCATCCGTGGACGTTTGAACGCGATCTGCATTCTTTGCGTTTGGTGCCAGATGTCTGGAGGGGCGCGCCCCCCCCTCCAGTTTGTCTCTGAGTGCATGTGCGCATGATTGAGCACCACAGGTGCCTCGGGGGCGTGCAGGAGGGAGGGAGCGTTCACCAGCTCTGCTCCAGGTCACCTGCGGGACGCTGCTGGGAGGTCAACCAGGTCGAGGTCCGTGGAACTTTATTGCATCCGTCAGCTTTATGTTGAGGTCGCGACTGGTCGCGGGGCAGCCATTGGTGATCGATTGGGGTCGAATCCCAGTTTAGAGGCTGAAAGATTCCTTCTTCTTCTACGATCTGCTTCCTTCTCCATCTTTCTTCACTTTCATGGTGAAACAGGGGTCGGAGCAGCTCCGACAGCTCCCTCTCTGTCTCCCGTGCTTTGTTTTCATCAGGCAGCGCCATGAGACTCGCGGTAGGTCTTGATTACACGTTTCCCGTGCTCAGATGGCAGGTTGTATTTAAAGACAGAGCCGTGCGGTCCAGGCGGGACTGAATCAGCTCGCACACCCGCCCTCTCCATTCATGCGGCACTGTTTACCTTTAAAAGTGGAGCGCTAACGCTCACCCTCCGCGCACCAGACTTACACGTCTGCCACTTTACATTAAAAAGAGGAAAAGTTGGGTAATGTTAGCACAGAAATTGGCAGTTGTGTTCCAGAAGGAACCTGGAGGCTGTTTTTCTCTGCAAATATCTCAGGTTGAGCTCTCTTTTTGTTCATTTGCACATTGCTGACTTGTAATGTGAATTCTCGGGATAAAAATCCAGAGAAGCTTCGAGATAAATCAGATCAAATCTGTATTCTACTTCCCTGCGTATTTTTCTGTATCCCTTATCTCGAAACCTTTCCCCGCTATCAAGTCAGGTTTATTAATCATTAACAAAAATGTTTTACAAGTGCCAGGAGGGCTATTTTCAAAAGGCTGGTTCGTATTTTGACCTACAAAATCCCGAGTTTTGCTAGAATCTGCCATCAGCTTGCAGCTGTCATGGATGATTTTCCTTTTTCTTTTTAAAGTCCTCTAAAAATTTCCTTTATGCCTCATTTGATTGAACATTAGCATTTTTCTTCATAAACCACTTTTACCCCCAGATCCATGTGTTTCACCAGATGTTTTAGTTGAGAATTTTATTCCATTTGGATGCTAAAGTTAGCACAAATTCCAGCGGTGGAGCTGTGTTCTCGAGATTAGCTTAATGGAAAAATGAAGCTAGCGGCTAAAATGAAAGCTCCAACATCAGGCCTCCAAGCCAAATAAACGCAGATTTGCCGTGGTTGTGGGACCCGCCGCTGCTCCTCAAATGTGCTGGATGGAGGCGAGGTCCAACTCTAAACATATTAAGCCGATTAAATATCAACCGTGACATTTACGACCGACCGCAGGCTAATTTTACTGCCGCTGCGGCGACTTCACGTTGCCTTATATCAACATTCTCACAGAGTTCAAGTGTAAATGGAGATTCTGTGTCACTTCCTCTAAACTCTGCCCTCATAAGCAGCGTTCGCTGGTTGTGGGGACGCACGGGATCATCGCATCGATGTGCAATGTTGTGTTATCCTAGGATACGAGGCAAATAAACAGAATATTGCTGGATTGGACGCATCCGTCTCACAGCTGCTTGTTTAAAAGTGAATTATTGTACTGGTGTAACAGGGCAGGTCGGTTAAGCCCTTCGAACCCCCCCGCAAAGTCCGGCCCTCAACCCCAGCCAGCAGATTTGGGACAAGCTGGAAAATAAAGTGGATGAATAAAGGTGAATCCGGCACCGCTGCTTGGATTTTTCCACCTCGCAGTCAAAGGAAACACTTCATCTCTCTGAGAAAACGAGCTGTTTTCTCGTCTGCGATTCCGATCGAGCAGCTTAGGACGGACGTGGTCGACGTGCACCACGGTCCTGCCTGCTTCACGTGGCCGATCGGAGACTAAACCACTCACAGGCTCGCTGTGTAACGTTTCACATGGTCTTTTATTGACGCAGATGCGAGGTTAGGGTGAAATATTAATGGGATGAGCCACAGCAGGCAGGATGTTTAATCTGTTTAAATGATGTGAGGCAAATCCCATAATCGTCTCGTGAAAACTCCTAATTGAAATGTGCTTCTGGCTCTTTGTGTTGGTAAATAAGTGCTTTATGCTCACTTCTGTCCGGGTCAGGTTCACCCAGTTCCACTTTCCACGTTTAGAATGTGCTTTGATGCTTAAGATGACCTCCGTGACCTTGTGTTTAATAGCCTGTTGTCTGATGCGTCTCCTAGGCAACGGTGGACAACGTTTCTTGGGTAAATCTCCTCTTTTGCGCTGTGGCAGCTCCGGCCCACCGGCCGCACCGGCCCGGTCGCCACGGCGACCATGCCACCGGGGAGGCAGGAATGTCTGGCTGGCGTTCAGAAGCAGCGGCGCTTGTGTCCGGACGCGCGGGGGGTCGCTCCACTTTTAACAAAAACGCAGCCACACGGGCATCAAACTAAAAGCCTGGACACCATTCAGACACTAATGGGCCGTCCAGCGGGGCGGCGGAGGCGGAGGCGGAGACAGGAGGAAGTTAAGCGCCAGGGACGGTTTTATTGGACACTTATTGGACAATGTGTCAAAGTTTGCAAAAGCCCTGAAACGGAGCGAAGGCCTGACCATTGAATGCATCGACCGGTTGCCCGCGGCAACTGTGTTACGACCTATTTTAGCGCCGAGTGAAATGCGGAAGCGTTGGGAAAGGACCAGCGAGCATCGATGCGGATCAGCGAGAGTCCCTCCGTGTTGAACAGCTGTCTTTTTACAGTGCGTGGTGTTGCGTAAGAGCGGGTCAGCTGGTACTGCGCTGTTTGTGAAGGTTAGCCCCCCCCCCCCCCCCCAAACACACACACACACACACACACACTCTGTCAGTCATAGGGGGCAGCCTGTGATCCAGTCAGCCAATCCTGGCTCAGCGTGCCGGACCAGCCTATCCTGTCGTCCTGCTTTGAGGATAATTCGGAGCGACACGCGAGGAGCACGTCTAATCTGTGATTAACACGTCTTCCCTGTTCTTCCCCTTCATCCCCACTTCTGCTCGTGTTCCCACGTCCTTTCACCCCCGCGTCCCTGTCGCCGCCGCGGCCTCGGCCTCGCCGCCGCGGCTCTAAGCCGCCGTTCACCTACATTTTATGTATTAAACCTGGAGTAAACAACACTTGATTTTCACCATCACGTTCTCTACGGTCCTGTTGGTACCTGCCTCCGCCGATGTCCTCTGATGTCTTGCTCAGTCCACAAACGCCCTCACGTTGTTTGACACTGACTGTGGTTGAATAATCTCCCGTCCTGTCCGATGGGAACGTTCTGCTTGGTCTCAGTCTTCCTCCCTTCTTCTCCTCCTCCAGGCCTTCAAAGAGGAGTTGGAGAGCCTCATCCAGGAGCAGCAGAGGAAGGGGAACAACCCGACGGGCCTGCTGGCCCTCAGACAGATCGCCGACACCTTGGTGGCCGGCTCGGTGGCCGGCTTCAGCGCCTCTCCTCTCAGTAAGCCTCCCACGTTCTACCAGAACATCTGTGTCTGAGCAGAGGGGCGTCCACGCTCGTGCAGGTGGTTTGTGCACCCAGGGGCGTAAATACCCCGGGACGGGCCGAGCCCACACTCCGGAAGGGCTGCGCATATTTCTCAGGGGTCTGGTTCTGAGTCCATATGTGAGGCCTGCTTCCAATCACAGCGCTGGAATGCAAAGCTAATCCCGAATTACACGTGCACCTCAGCCCGCCGGGGGACTCGGGATGGGGGGGCGGGGCTCTGATGTGACCCTAACTGTGTGGTTGTCCAGGTCTGGGGATGGTCACGCCCATCAACGACATGTACGGGGCGGAATACGCCACCATGGTGAAGGGGGAAAAGGTGACGCGCTGCAAGCTGGCCAGCCTCTACAGGCTGGTGGACCTGTTCGGCTGGGCCCACTTCGGCAACGCCTACGTCACGGTAAGAGCCCGCGGCGCCGCCCCGGATCGTTGCTAACGAGCCACGCCGCGCGCCGTCTTCACCCCGGCTTCTTCTCGCCGCAGTGCCGAGTCAGCAAAGAGCAGGACCACATCCTCATCCTCCCCAGAGGACTGTCCTTCGCCGAGGCGTCCGCGTCCAACCTGGTAAGACAGACGTGAATAGTGGCGTCGGCCCGGTAATTAACCACGAACCCAGACGCTTAATGAGCCGCTCTCTTTCCTTAATTTACTTCCATGTATTGTTCAGAGGAGAAATACGGCGCTCGACCCTCCGCCCGCGTGGACGCGCGTCCGACCGCGATCCGCCTCACAGCCGATCCGCTCCTCCGGGCTTTGTTGGAGACGGTTTGCGCTCCGAGCGCGCCGCCAGAAACTGCAATAATCTTTTGGCGGTCCGGTTTCCTTTTGAAGGCGGTCCAGCGCTCGTTGGGTTTTCCTCTTTTTTGTCCGGTCGACATTCCAGTGTTTATTTCTGCGCGCCTCGATAGTTCTGCCGATTTTACGGCGCCGATAAAAAGCTTCTCGGGACGCTATCGTGTTTCAGCTCCTCACCAGAAGTTTCCACGCTTTATCTCCTCTCTGTGGTGGAAGGTCACGACCTGATCGGAGCGCTGAGTCAGATCTTGGGCCGCGGGTCTGTTAGTAATTTACAGGTTGGAGATAAAACCCTCTGGTGTCTTTGATTTAAGCTGCCGGAGGAGATCAGAACGCCTGATTTGTTTCCTCGTTTGAGTCTTTGAAGCACACGTTTTGGGCCCTGCCCAGTTTTCCCCTTCGTATTTCTTTACTTTGGTGAACTGTTCAGATCTTTAATTCTCCGTTTAAGTCATCTGACACTCTGTGGGATTTATGGTGCAGTTATTGTCTTCAACACCTGTGCAAACACACACACACACACACACACACACACACACACACCTGTGTTGTACCTGCAGGTGCAGGATGAGAGTGGTTTTAGCTGCATTAGCGATACTGCTAACAGTCAAACGCTTCCAGTCAGCATCCAGAGTGTCATAAAACTAATGAAGCATTCCAGGGTTGCTATGCAACCCCCCTCCCCCCACAAAAGGTCATTTCTATTAAATTTAGTGGTCCCAGAATACAGATGTGCTCTGTGGGTGATGTTAGATGTCGTCATGGAGCTAACATCTAACTGGAGGTCATCTAAAACCGGTAATCTTCACACCGTCGTAGCCCAGAAAGTCGGACTTTGTGAGCGATGGTTTCACGACCGATGCTAAGCTAGCGCTCCCGCTCCTGTTTATGGTCGTATTTTAATAATTCATGCTTAGAGGACAGTGCTGGGGCACACAACTGGGTTATAAACATGTTATAAACAGCAACTCCGACGCCTGTGGAGGAGTTTTTAGAACGCCCGTGTTTGTCTGGGGTGGCTGGACGCGACAGGGTGACCCAACACGTGGTTGCGACACGCATCCATCCAAAAAGGAAGAACGTCACGGAGCAGATGCCCGAGGAGCATCAGAGAGCCGTCGGTTTTCCTGTTTCGGGTTTTTGGGCGTGAAACTAAAATGAACAAACCCCGGTTCCGGTGCGGCGCACGTGAACCCAGCCAGCGTGCACGTTTTGAGCCTGAACTGGGCGTGCTCCATTCTGCTCAGTGGGGGTGACGGATGCTCTTTCCTGCTGCGCTAACACACAGCTGGAGCGTTTCAGACGCTCGGAAATGTTCCGCTTTGTGCCCCCGAGCAACACGTGGTCGGGCCGACGGGAATTCTGCGCAGGCAATCTGGTTTAATGCCTCCCTCTGGTTTAATGCCCCCCATCCGTCATGTGGGCTCAGACCTGTTTACTGGCCGGTAATGAAGCCGCGCTAATAAAAGACATCCTGTCGGCCGTATCGTGTTTCCTGCTCAGACGATGCGGATGAATCGATGATAACGGGATTTCTCATGGATTCCCGCCTCTTGCGCAATTGAATTTCTTTTTGGCGTCTTTCGTCCTGGTTTAACGGGCGCCGTCGCGCCGTCTTCTCGCCGCAGGTCAAGCTCAACATCATCGGGGAGGTGATCGAGCAGGGATCCACCAACCTGAGGACGGATCCCGCGGGGTTCAGCCCCCACGCCGCCATCTACTCCATACGTCCCGACATCCGTTGTGTCATCCACGTGCACACCCCCGTCACAGCCGCTGTAGGTGGTCCTGAGTAAACCGGCGCCGCGGCGTAAAGATGAACTTTGGTGGGTCAGACGCTGACGCGGTTTTCCGTAGGTCTCGTCGATGAAGTGCGGCATCCTGCCCATTTCCCAGGAGGCCATGATCCTGGGGGACGTGGCCTACTATAACTACCAGGGAAGCCTGGATGACCAGGAGGAGTGCAGAGAGCTTCAGAAAGCCCTGGGACCGACAGCCAAGGTGGGATCCCGCTCGGCAAGGTCAGATCTGACCAAACGCTCACGTCATGTGATCGAGCCTCCACGCTGCTGGTGCATTATAAAATCGGAAACTATTGGCAGCTGGAACAGGATCACAGATTTTCCACAGCGGTTTGACGCCACCGGCTACGCTAGAGGTCACAAAAGGTGGTTGTGCTGCTCCCAGACACGGTTCTCTGTGCGTTCCAGGTCCTGGTGCTGAGGAACCACGGCATGGTCGCTCTCGGGGAGACCATCGAAGAGGCCTTTCACTTCGTCTACAACGTTCAGTACGCCTGTGAGATCCAGGTACGGCCGCTCGCGCCGCCGCCGAGTCTTCTATTTTTTTAACCGTAGCCTAGCTTAACTTGTTTTGGTGGATTCTTGCGTGTCTCGGTTTCCCCTCGCTGGGGATTTCAGAGATGTTGTTGCCTCCCTCAAAGTCACCGGCATGACAAATCTCCCGATTGCCTGTCCAGAAAAAGAAGACATTAATCCATCTGGCAAAGCCCGGCTTAATAAATAAATCCCCCCCCGACCATGTTTTTCATGGCGTGCTTTATATTACTTTGCGCTGAGGAAGCTTTAGACTGAGGATTGATGTTTGTCCATATGGAAGCAGCCCCGCGCGTTCCCTTTTCAGCTTGTTTTGTTTGTTTGTAGGGAGGGAGCTTCTCACGTGTTTTCTCGATCACTTTAGGTGAACGCCGTTTCCTGTGCTGGCAGCGTGGACAACCTGGTGATGTTGGACCCGGAGAAGTACAAATCGCTCGTGTACGACGTGGCCATGGACAGTGGCTTCGCCATGTGTAGCCAGTACAAGTGGAAAGCCGGCGAGCTGGAGTTTGAGTCCCTGATGAGGATGCTGGATAACCTGGTGAGTCCGTACGCGCCGCCGGTCAGAGGGGATGGAAACGGCGAGGAGGCAGCCCAACGCTGTGTTCTCTGCTGCAGGGTTACAGGACAGGCCACACCTACAGGCAGCCGATTGTGCGAGAAAAGCCAAGGCACAAGAGCGATGTGGAAATCCCCGCCACGGTCACGGCGTTCATGTTCGCGGAGGACATGGACGGCGCTCCCACCAGGCTGCCCCTGAAGTTCCTGCAGCAGCGGCAGCAAAGGGAGAAGACGCGCTGGCTCAACTCTCCCAACAGCTACACCAAGGTCAACGTGGACGGTGGAGAGGACCGCTACAACAGCCGGACGACCACGGTGAGCGACGGGAAAAGGCTCGCATCCCCTTTCACACATGGTGGGGTGTTTACAGCCCCACCTTTCACTGTAATTAACCATCAATCCAAAGGCAACATCAGGACTTTTAATGAGAGTTTGTCTGTTTCTTTTGACTTATCGTAAAAGTTTGAACTACACCGCCATCTACAGGATGAGTTGTGAACTACATGTTTTTTTTCCTCCCCTAAAAATAACGAGAAACTGCTCTATTTAGAATTTCTCCATATTTTTGGTTGTTTTTGTTTGATCATCAGTTCTGAGTTGCTCTCTCACTCCTTCCCTCCACAGTGGATGAAGGCAGAAGAGACGGGAACTCCGATCCGGATCGAGGACCCCAATCAGTTTGTCCCTCTTAACACAGACCCCAGTGAGGTGCTGCAGAAGAGGAACAAAGTAAGATCTTTGCAGCCCATAAAAGCCCATAAAACCATCACGGATGGAGCTGCAGCTCACAGCCGGAGGGAGGTTAATATAATAACAGAAATAAACCTCTGCCGTCTTAGATCAGAGAGCAGAACCGGTTAGATGTGACGACATCGGGGCCGCGCTCACAGCACCTCGCCGGCATCCCTGTGGACGTTCCACGACAGGTGAGGATCTCTCCCGTTTCCATTCATCAAAAAAAAAAGAAAGGGCTGAATAACCCTGAAGGATGGGAAGGTGAATGGTTGAACAGCAAATAGACCCTTTCGCTGATTTATTACTCCAGCAGCAGATTAATCCGGAACAAAGGTCAGTAAACTACCGTCGGTCCCAAGTGCAGCATAAACCCAACCAAAATATCAATGTGTTTGGAATTCGGATGACTAGTTGCACCAAATTGCCCTTTTTTCTGACGTCCCTTTTCTTTCATATCGATGACATAACAACATTAACAGATTAATTTAATCAAACGCAAGATTTAGGATGAGTCAGTGAAAGGGTCTATGAAAGCATCGGCCACTAGGGGGCGCCTTTAGAACAAAATTCCTCTATTAAGCAGATTTCGTCATATACGTATTGTTAAACTCTTCCACGTCAAAAAGGAAGTGGAATAGTTTAACAATATGTATCTCATTATATGCATCATTATATACATATGCATTTTTATGATGCTGTTTTTTGGGGTTCATTTTTATTCAACGCGGACTTTTGCACGTAGCACTCGGTGTGTTTTAAAGCTCTGACACCACTCTCAAATGGAGTGGTCACTGTCTCATATATATTAAGTGTGTGTGTGTGTGCATGCGTGTGTGAGACTTAGTTCATACAAATTTAATTATTTTTAGGGTCTTTACTTTGTAGCATACTTTTAAAAGGTGTATGGATGGATAATTTATGATGTACCCACTTATATTGACACTGTTTTGGTCAAGTGTGTGTGTGTGGTGTGTGTGTGTGTGAGTGAGAACTCCCGTTATCATCCTTCTCCCTGTCTCGTCCTCAGCCATACGTGCCCACAGAGGAGGAGCAGATGGCTCCCCTGCCTCCCAACCCCTTTAGTGAGTTGTTAGAGAAAGACACGGAGGAGCGCCCCAAGAATGTGGAGAGGAGGCAACTGGGTCTCAGCGGTACGCCTGCTCACACACACACACACACACACACACACACACACACAAACATGAAAACACACTCGCACGTCGTCACGTGTGAGTTCCTATAGATGTGTGGATTCTGGGATTGTTCACGCTCAGCTTGCAAACACCTCCAGTACCCAGTCATGCTGTGTGACATGTGGACTGAGAACACACACACACACACACACACACACACGCACGCACACAAATGCTTGTGCGGTCTCAAACAAATAACAGCAACTCCAGACCAAATGATTTATTGCCGTTGTTCAGGAGCTTCGTCCCACATTTGTCAGGACCTCCGAACCTGAGTCCGCCGCTCCTCCGCAGGTCCGTGCTCGTGGGTCGATTAGTGCACGGTTGATGCTCCCGTTAAAAACCTTCCCGATGCCTCCCGGTGTCGGCATTTTCTGGATACATCTGGCAGTGTGGGGGCCCCCTCACGGCCTCCTTCATCTCTATTGAAACAGCATTCGGGCCGTGCTAATCATGTTAGCAGTCAGTCCCACTGCCTGTCAGCGGGGAAAAGTCAATAGAGAACAGATGAGGGGGGGGCGGGGGTGGGGGGGGGGGGGGGGGGGGGGGGGGGCTCACGTTGTGGAGAGGACGATATGACTAAGAGAGCAGACTGAGCAGACAGCAGGTTTTCACACCTGCCACATGACTGCAGCCCGTTGTCATGACGCTGTTGCCCCCACAGCCCCATGAATCCCCGGTGGCCAATCTGGATACAAGCTGGAGACCGTCTGTGATGACCTGATACATGCCACACACACACACACACACACACACACAGAGGCACACAGTTAGCCTGTGGTTATTAGTGCTGTTTGTGTTTATTAGAGAGAGATTGTCTTAGCCATTAATGTAATTCCTGTGTGACACAACCTGCGCTGTTGTGCAACTGGCTTCGGACCCTCTTAATTCCGCCCCCTGATGAACCGGAGTGGACGTGTGTGTGTCCGTCTGCTCCGGTCCGCCGCTGCCGAATGAGGAGTTTTGAAATGTTTTCTCTAAAAGCAGATGTGCATGGCCTGATTCTAACATCTGCGCGTTGCCGCTAATCTCTCAAACCCTCTTCCCTTCCCCGCCCTCTCTCTGACCCTTCATCCCAAATCCCCCCCCCACCTCCCCACCCTTCCGCCTCTCATCTCATCCTACTCACCCCTGCTGTCATCCCAACGCTTCACCCCCCCCCCCCCCCCCCGATGCAGATGGAGAGCACGAGCTAACCTCCGACGACGGCTCCACTCTCTCTCAGTCTCTGTCTGTCACTCAGTCCCCACAAAGCACTCCAGCTAAAGAAGGTATCGCCTCACCTCACACTGACTTCCTGTCCGTGTGTGTGTGTGTGTGTGTGTGTGTGTGTGTGTGTGTGTGTGTGAATGCTGCATGTATAACTGCTTCATAACTGCACGTCTGACGTCTCATGTGAAAAATGAACTGGTGGAATACGTCGCTCCAATGGTCGATGATACTGGTTTTGTTCCCGTGGGATGAGGGGGGGGGTCAGAACCTGTACAGTAGCTCACCATGGGGGGGGGGGGGGGGGGAGCATAATGAAGTGTGTGGCATCATAAACCCACAGTACCGACGACAGGGTGACTCTCCGGAGCGCTGATGTAGACACGGATCACAGCGGCTCCTGAATAACGACGCGCTCGGATCGACTTCCTGTCACCGTCTCTCCCGGCAACGATTAACCCCCGGCGGCGCCTCGTCTCCTGGGCCCCATGTTTCCTCACACGGCTGCTGTGAGGTCAGCCAGTTGGGCTTAAACCGGGTCGAGCACAGACCCCCGGCTCTCGGGTCAGAACCTGACGAACGAAACCGAGTCGGGGGGCGAGTTGAACACATCAGGGGGGGCAGAAGCAGGGTCGCCATGACGCCGTGTTTTAACCGGACCTGTCTCTCTCCTCCCCGACAGAGAACCACAGCGGCCTCATGAACGGCAAAGACGTCCACGGCGACGGCGGCGAGGAGCTGTCCAAGCGCGTCAGTCAGCTGACCACCAGCGTGGAGAGCATGGAGATCACGGCGCGCCCCGGAGAGAAGATCGGGGAGGGGCTGTCCCCCGAGAGTTCGCCCTCCAAGTCGCCCAACACCAAGAAGAAGAAGAAGTTCCGCACCCCGTCCTTCCTGAAGAAGAACAAGAAGAAGGAGAAGCTGGAGGCCTGAGCGGCGAGGGGGGCAGGAAGTAGAAGGTGGCGGCGGCGGCCCCCGTTTCTGTCTAATGTCTGTGTGTTTGTTCTGTCTCGGATTCGAAGCCCGTCTCCTTCTTCGTTTTGTCGGAAGATGAAAGTTTTCCCGCCGAAAGGCGCTCGTCTGTACGGGGAGAGAAAGGCCCTCCCCTCGGATAAAGGCGTCCAAACGTTAGCATGAATAAAAGCAGAGTCGCAGCAGCAAAGTCCCAAAGCCGGAAACGGCGCCGTCAAAGGAGCCCGGGCCGGGTCCAAACCGCAGATTCAGCATCTCCGTATCGCCTGAAACGACTGGAAACTGGAACCAGAACTCTTCCCAAAACCTTTCCTAAATAACTGGATTGAACCCAGGTTTGGGTCGTTCTGCTGACGAGAGGTCGCTCGCTGGAAAATCGATCTCGGAAAAACCTCGGGGTTTTTTTGTTTGTTTTTTTTTGGGAGGGGGGGGTGGGTTGAGGAGACGGCGTCCCTCAGAATCCGCTCACACGTGTAGCAGCTTCATCTCAGCGACTCTTTGCCAAACCCAGAGGGCGCCGGTTTAAGGGAAGCGCGGCTCTTTTGTGTTTAACGTGTCATCCCATGAAATTTGGTCCCTTTTTTTTCTCTCTCTCTCTTTTTTAAGCACAATCCTGTTTTAGCTTCAGCTTTTCTCTCTTTTCAAGCATGTTTTTTTCCTCTTTTTGCGAGACCTGACTGGAGAAGAGCACATACATTTTCTATATGAAACACGGGAGAACTGGACAGCCTGGATATAGATCTTTAGCTAAATGCGGATTTCTTTTTTTATGATTTTAACTGACTGTGCTGCACTTTGCTGGTGGAATTCCAACACATTTTTAGTTGCAGGGGGGGTCTCACCGGGGAGGGAGGTTGGGAAGTAGCGGAGGGTTGAGGAAAGTGGATGAGATGAAGACGGACGGAGGTTTGTCACGGACGAGAAGAAGAAATCCAAACAGTTTAACTCTGCAGTCGCCCGCTAGCCTCTTTGTGTCTTCTAAAGCCATATTTGATTTTTTTTTATGCTATAATAATAATACAAGGGTCTCGTCAAGGTCCCTGATAAGATCTCTGTTCACCCAAGTGACTGCGGGGACACCTCAGGCTCCCCCCCCTTTTTTTTTTCCTTTTATTAGTCGACTGCATTGGCAGCAGCTGCACTGGGAATATTTACTTTCTCCTCCTGGAACTGGAACGTCGTGCGGAGGTCAAACGGACACGGCGGTTTTATTTGAACGCCCGGTCAACGTTTCGCTGGAACGACCCGCGGCTGAACTCTGTTGCCCCCGCCCCTGCGCCCCCCCCCCCGCGGTTTAAACAGATGCACCGATATCCCAGCGAGCAATGTGAAGTATTGGATTTGGAGGGAGGGCTCAGGGACGCGTCTTTAGCGACTGCACGGAGGCGTGAGCAGGGAAACACGAGCGCGACCGCCCCCTGACATCAAAGATCCATGTTTTTACCACTCATTTTTGTCCCATACCACCCCCCCACCCCCCCACCCAGAAGCTCTTTCCATCCTCCATGTACTGCAGTATGTTGTTGTCTTTTCCTTTAAGCACTCAACTTTTTTACTAACATTTTAAGAGCCTAAGTCGCTCCCAGATAAACTAAAGGAACCTCACCCCCCCCAGACTGTTTGCACCTTGCTCTACTTTGGCTTCTCTGTCCACTCCCCCCCCCACACACTTTTTTTTCCGCCCTGTTTTCAGTGAAAGGGCGAGTCGGGCGATGAGCCGAGCTACTTTGTGACCTGTGAAGATCCTCTATCAATCTAATGGAGTTGCTTTTAGATGTATCGCTAATCAGTGTAAATTCACAAATAAAACTGTATTTTAAGAAAACAAAGCTCATTTTTTCCACACCTGTGCGTCATTATTTCACGCCATTCCTTTTGATTTCCACATGATCCATATACGCGCTCATCCCCAGGTTTTGTCCTCATGGGGGGGGTCCAACAGATGAGTGCCTTTTACTGAACCTTTCCTGAAGATTCTGGAAATCCCAGTTAAACCACCATCGTGGGGATACTGGGAACAAGCATGCTAACGCGACGTGTGGTCAGGTTATGGGATGCAAGGGAGAAAACCTGCATCAACAACTTTAATTCAACAACCCTAATTTAACCCTCCAGGTACCAAATATGACACGCAATCATTTTCCCCATCACGACCTGGTGCCTTTAATTCCCTCAACGCACAGGTGGATCGCAGCTGCACGTCCAGAACTGGACCAGAACCTCACTTCTGGGGTCACACAAGCCTTTAATGCAGCTTGTCGGCGGTCTCGCGTGTCAAATTAAAGCCAACCAATGATTGTAAAGGTCCATATTATTGTCGGTGTGTGTGCTGCCGATGTGCCTTGACTTTATTTATTTCCCCCCCGTGGATGCTGCATTATGCTTCTGTCTTTCAGGGTGTTCCACAGAAGAATCAGGCCCTTATCGCCATGGAGATCAAACCAGTTTGAACTAACCATGACGTGTTTTCTCACCTTATCCAGATTTCACTCGTCCCGGGGGTTAAATATTTAATCAGTGACCGGGACATAGACATTCAGGAGCCTGACAGAGGACAGAGAGTCCATTTAGAAAGGACGGGAACGACTTGCTTCCATTTCTTCTGTCTGTTGTAATGGGATGTTCCAGTTTGCATGATTCATGACCAGCCTGTATCTGTGTCCTGTCAGTGTGATATCAGCACTTTACTTCCTCCTGCCAACAATAAAAGCTCGTTACGACGTGATTTGTCTCTTTTTGAGCACCCGGCGGCGCCCGTGCAAGGACGGCAAATTCTGGCAACAGGGAAGAGAAGAGGAGTTTAGTGGATCTGTAGTTAGCGCGCTTGTTAGCATAGCCCAGCTACTGTGGCACGATGTTGGAGTGGGGGGGCGGGGGGTGGGGGGGGCTCCAGACAGCGCCACGCTGTGACTGTCACAACAATAGGTCCAGATGGATGCTCTGCTGGGGGAGTGTGGAAGCCATGATAGGCCTGTTTTTTAAGGGCGACCCCCCCCCCCCTTGCACTCAAACAACCCCTCTGCCCCACCTCAACAGCCCCGACTAGACGTCCCCCCGCCGCCCGCAGGGACTGCAGTGATTCCCAGATGCCACTGGGATGAATTAGAGATTGGAGCTGAAGCACACACACACACACACACACACACACACACAGAAGTTTTTGTGTGTTAAAAAAGGTCAATCTGGATCCTGACTGGTTGACGGAGGTCTGTTGTGCACGTGTGGCTTCAGCGTCCGTCGGACTTTCAAAATTCCTTGATATTCCTTGATATTCCTCTCGTCCGTAAAGTCACCGAAGGCCGTCGCGTGTTCTGAGATCTCCTGAGAAAAGGGGCAACTGGAAATGTGCTGAGCTGGTGGACCTGCTCGGGCCGCTCCAGCCTCCACACTCAAGGGCGGAGGGCACAAAAGAGCCCTCAACAATGGTCGAACAATGGCGCTGAAGAGGCAGCCCGTGGCGGAGGGGGTCGGAATGTTCCAGCCTCCCATTTTGCTGTTTCTCTTCCTCTGATGGAGGAAGCGCGAGGCCAGCTGTGCTGAATACCTGCAACCAGACGCACCTGGCTTCCGTTCCACGATCAGCCAGCCTTTAAATAGCTGCTGTCGGCGCCGCCGCTCCAGGGACAGAAGCCTGTGTGGGTCAGGGGTTGAGGAATCCAGAAGACTCCAAGAGTTTTTTGGGGGGTTTTTTGTAACTTATCTAATGTGTTTTGGGTCTTTTTTCCCCCCAATCTCCCTGATCTCAACCTGTTGTTTTCCCTCCTTGAGAGGAGTATTGTTCTGATTTTGTGAAACAATAACTGCTGATAAAGTTGTTTTTTTTTTATAACTTCTGTCTTTGCAGCTACTTTTTAAAATATGAAACAGGAACTAGTGTAGATGCAGGGTCTGGTTTATGGTTCTGTACTGGACACCCACGGCCGCCGCCTCCATGCTTCAGTTTATCGTTAACAAAAGGAGAGAAGGGGACAAAACTGCAAAGCCCAAAGGATTCTGGGTAACCAGGGTGGAGCTAACATGCCAACATGCTAACGGTGAGCTACAACAGCAAATGCAGGAGCGCCCACTGATTCAGCTCAGGGAAACAGATGGGAAGCTTCTTTGCAGCCTTCAACAATCTAGACGTGTGTGTGTGTGTGTGAAGGCAGCGAGGCGTTCCTCACACACACTGCGATGTTATTTCTTCTCTTACCTCTTGATGCGCTGCTTTATGTCATTTCTAGACGTCTCTGTCACAAACGTCTGACTGCAGCCTGAGATCTGCCTTCTTTGGGGACCTTTGGAGATGTAGTCCTCAATTCACGATCAATAACGTCCTATTTCCTCTGCTAAATCAATCAAGCTCCAATGTGGAGCGATCAATAATTAAAACATAATATATGGAGGATTTACGATAGGGGATCCACTTATGTAGTCAAAGGTTAATATGCAACCTCGGTTCAGGGCAACACCTGAATCAGACTGAGCAGATCTGATCTCGCCAAGAACCCTGTTGCTTCAGAAAGCTGCAAAAGTGGATCCACGTTACTGGGAAAAAGAGCAGGACTCTCATGAGATCATGAGATCTCCAGCCCTGTGCCAAGCGTGCACGTCGACCTCTCACCTTCTTATCACAGGCGGCAGGAAGGAAACACAGAAAGGCCCAAATGCTGCTGATCTCAGCTCAGATTGGCACTGATTGGTGGTGTGGGGCTGAAGACGGTGGCGGGACGGTTTGGACGTCTCCACCAGAGAGATCCAGGTTCTACTGAGCATCTGATGCTGTCAATGTTACCTGAGGGAAAATCACCTGTGCAAATACTCGAGTTATACAGAGGTCACTCAGCGGGTCAGAGGTCAGTGCACAGCTATGGGGGAGAGACAGGTGGGGAAGGGTGGGGGGGAGAAGTGGGGGGGAGAGACAGGTGGGGAGAGGAGAGGAGGGGAGGGAGAGGAGAGGAGGAGAGGAGAGGGGAGGAGAGGAGAGGGGAGGAGAGAAGGAGAGGAGAGGGAGGAGAGGAGAGAGGAGAGGGAGAGGAGAGGGGAGGGGAGAGGAGGGGAGAGGAGAGGAGGTGAGAGGAGAGGAGAGAGGAGGAGAGGAGGGGAGAGGAGAGAGGAGGAGAGAGGAGGTGAGAGGAGGGGAGGGGAGGGGAGGGGAGAGAGGAGAGGAGAGGAGGGGAGGGGAGGGGAGGGGAGAGGAGAGGAGAGAGAGGAGAGGAGGAGGAGGAGAGGAGGAGAGGAGGAGAGAAGGAGAGGAGAGGAGGTGAGAGGAGGGGAGGGGAGAGAAGGAGAGGGGAGAGGAGAGGTGAGGAAAGAAGTGGGGAGAGGAGAGGAGGTGGAGAGGAGAGGAGGGGAGGGGAGAGAAGGAGAGGAGAGGAGAGAGGAGGTGAGAGGAGAGGAGGTGAGAGGAGAGGAGAGGTGAGGAGAGGAGGGGAGGGGAGAGGAGAGGAGGAGGGGAGAGGAGAGGGGAGGAGAGAAGGAGAGGGAGGAGAGGAGAGGAGGTGAGAGGAGGGGAGAGGAGGAGGAGAGGAGAGGAGAGGAGAGGGAGGGGAGGAGGTTAGTTCTCAGAACAGCACTAAACGACCTCAGATTGTCTCTACTTGCTTCCCTATGTCCAGTAAATACTGGCAGGTTTTTCTTCCTCATTACTGCACAAGCAGCCGGAGTGTGAGGTGATTTCTGGGGGGGGTTTAACTGCAAACACTATATTGTTTTCTTTGTTCTGTCTATTCTCACGTTGTTTCTTCCTCCCTCCTTTATGCAAGTCCACCACACCCAGATAAATCAGGGGGGCAGGGGCGTCGGGGAGGACAAGCAAGACAGAAGCCCAGCTCCCTTGTAAAAGGGGTGCATCTGCCATAAAGGGGGGGGGGGGGGGTCATCCAACAATGCTGCTATGAGCCGTGCCTCGTGGGCTGACCTCCTCTTTGTGTCAGCCACTATCTCTGCAGTGGAACGCTAATGGGGTGCTTGGGTTCCCTTAAGTGACACTGATTAATGGCCGAGAACGCAGACGGAACCTCCTCCTCGTTATCAGCGCCAGTCCGTCCTTATCGGGCTTTTTTTGGGCGTGCGGGGAAGCGCGCCTCCGAATGGGCGCTTTGACTTGTTTTTCGTGTTGAATTCAACTTCTCGACACGTTCGACGCAGCCCGAGCGTCGTTTCTTTGCGTACTTTCCTGTCTGGACGGGCTTGTTTGATCCACCCGAGAGCATCAATAGTCCCTGAACCTCCAGCGCCACGTTGGGGGTCCCCACAACAGCCTTAAAAGCAGTTTGCAAAGGTGCTCAGCTGTGTGTTTCTGTCTTCACGGGTGGTTCTGATCAAATGAACGTAGAATAAACGGGGGAGGGGGGGATTCCTCTCACATTTGACGTGGGTTCTGCTGCAGGAAGACCTCGTCAGTCACTTCTCGGTGGCGCCGCCGGTTTTCAGAACGCCGTTCATTTGCAGTCCTGCGTCACAGGCAGGCGCCGGAGCGCCCCCCCCCCCACCCCCCACCTCTAAATCCTCTCCCACCCGCTCGCCCCAAAGGCTGATATCAAAAAGGGATTACTGGGAGACAACTTGGGTAATTTCCTGCCGCCTTGAGAACTGTGGCCCTGAGAACAGGCCTCCTCTAACCCTTTAACATCTCGCTGTCTTTGGTCTAGAGCCAAAGAGAGGACAACAGCAATTGGGGGGGTAAGAACTTTTTTAGGGGGGTGGGAGGCTTTTTCTTGCACTCATGTGCTGTCGGAGAGATTAACAATCAAGTCGGGGAGAGAGAAATGTGACCAGAGGAGTGAAATGAGAAGATGGACAGAAGGATGGGGGGTTTCTTCAGATTTATCCGCATGTATTTCTATCTTTGTGAGGACTTTAATAGACACAATGGCTCCTTTCTCTAACCCATCACAACTAAAGGCCCAAACCTAGCCCTAACTCTGACCTAAACACGCACACAATTACAGTTTTCCTGTTTAAAGCCTCAGTCTGCACTTTGTCGCACATCACACACGTGCGCACAGATACAGCAGAAACCTCTCTGCGTCTTCAGTCGCTGCACGTTTTCACATTCAAACACTTCAGCACAATTTTTCCTTTACATTTGACTCGACTTCGCGGCGTCGCACGCGCGAACACAACATGCTCCCTCGGACGCGCCAACAAAATTGTCCCCTGCTTTTTCTGTCCTTACACACACACACACTTAGCCTTGCAAACATTGCGCCCTGCCATTGTTCTCGCACACACAAGCCTCCACTCTCTGCCATGCCTGCGTATGGGACAGCTGCCATGGGCGCCTACATACATCCCACTGCCCTTTAGAATGCATACATTGTGGTCAAATCCCCCTGAATCTAGAGTGGGCTGACAAGCGCCTCACTGTGCCCAAGGTCCCTCCAGATAAGCCATTGTAAGCCTTTCAGTATCACAATATCACCCCCCTTTCTACAAGACAGGATATGGGTCATTGGGTCAAAGGGACTAAGTGCTGTGTATTACATAGGAATTATGAATGTGGCTCTGCTCGGCCCGTCCCTATCTGCTGCAGATAATCACCTGCAGATTATCCCTCAGCAGCGGCGCCCTTAATCAAACCCCGCCCAGGGAAAGTATGCTGACATGTTTTTGACGTGGCCCAAACGAACACGACGGAGCGCTGCCGTCTCGCCAGCAGTTTGACCGGGTTATCGCCGCCGAACTGGGAGCTCCTGAAACTAGAGCGCTATCTGAAGAGACTTAAATTAACGAAACAAGGCGCCTGTCTGCACTGAGCTCAGTGGGGGGGGGGGGGGGGGCAGTGGCGCGAATAGGAGTCACCTCTGCCGACACTTGGAATTCTACTTAAATTACCTAAAGCTCGGCTCCTTCTCCCTCTCCTGCTTTGTCGCCAAGCTCTTCTTGTTATAAGCGGGGGCCCCCCTCTCCGCCATCTCTTATACTGGGGGGCTGGAATGAACTCCATGGGAGGGCACGGCGCTCCTTCGCATGTGTCTTCTCACCCCACCCCACCCTAAAATTGAGGAGGGCCGGCCATCTGCGCCTTTTGTCTGAGGAGGGGTGGGATCGCTCCCCGTTTCTTTTCTCCCCATCCCGTCACGTCCACACGCGCACAGGTCGCATCCCTCACTGAAGGACGGAAGGAAGGAAAGAAGGAAAGAAGGAAAGGTTTCTCTCCCATCCTCCCTCCCTTGCCCAGTATGAAATATCCAGTCCCTCCAGTCTCTCCCAGTGGAGCACAATGGGAGGCTGTGTGTTCCTGGGACTTGCTGATTGACTCGCTGACAATGTCCACACAGCCCACTGTCTCTGTCCACACTGCTCAGGACATACTGTTCATGTACTCGTACGTCACCGAACGTGCGCTACAGCAGAGCGGACGACCGGTGGGGACGAGCTGAACAGAAGAGTCCTTCTTGTCCCTCGTTTGTCTTCCTGATTAAGTGCGTCACCAGTGCATATTTGTTTGTGCGCTCATGCAGACAAGCGGCTCTCAAAGTAACACGTAACACATCTTCAGCTTGGTGCTTGCGCTCGCCTGGCACCCAGCGATCACAGCATGGCCTTCGGCGGGCCTGTCTTTACCAAGTCGCTCCCATCCAGCTCCCATTGTTCACGGAGAACAGCTCAGTGAATGGAAGACCTAGTTTTGGCTGCCGAGGTTGGAGGACCCTCTCCGCCACTCTTTCCCTTTGGCTCCTATTGTTTGGCTGGGCCTCCTACTTGCTAGGGGCCCATGCTGGACCTACTTACCCAGAAAACATTCAAGGTTGCTGCCAGTCAGCTGTAACCTGTAACCACACATTGTTGTTACTGAATCCGATATGGGGACACCAATCGCAGTTTATTCGCACATTCTTCCAACCACAAAAAGGCATTCAGTGGTATGTTAAAGCTGTCTGATCGGGACAAGAAAGGCGTTCAGTGCCAGAAGGCGGTGGTGTAAGGGGGCCGCTGAGATCCCCCCCCCCGTTACCCCTTATGCTTGAAGTTGAAGTTTACAGAATTCGTAGAGTAAAAGATGAGGCCTGGATGGCAGAACACTTAACGCCTAACAGGGCAGCCAGAGTGGAGCATGTCCCAGCTGCCTTCGGGTGGGAGGTGGGGGGACACCCTGGACAAGTCCTCATGCCCCTGCATGGCAGGGCTAAGAGACAGACAGCCACACGCACTCACATGCGCATGGCCTTCTCCGGCTGGTGCCCTTCTTATCTTAATGGGATTGGCGCGGTGGAGTCCCCGACGAATAAAGCGAATTAAATAAAGGTTACCAGTTCTCTCACGGGCAGCATCCCCAGTCCAACAGTCCGGGAAAGCGAGTTTTACCAGGTGGGTTTTGAAAAGAAAAGGCTTCTGAAGCTTTTCTTCACCCATTTGTGACTTCAGCCAACCACATTAACCTCTGCGGAGCGAAGATACGTGGAGCAAAAAAAAAAACCAGGACGGGAGGTAAACACAAAGGCGAGGGTTGTGCGGCGGGGAATGAGGCGTTCCTCTGGGACGGGAAACGTGAGCGGTGACAACAGGAAGCCGGTGTGAAAACTACAGAGGGAGGATTCCCACAGCATCCCTTCTCCTTTTCATCCGCTCCTGCGTCGACGACTCCCTCTAATCTGAGCATTCTTCTCGCCTCCCGTTAGGGTCCTACGCATGTGACTCTACCCGCAAGGCAAGGATTTAACGAAGAGTGTTTGACCCCCCCAGGCCAATAGCTCTTTGAAGCTGCAGTTTCCTTCCCTCTCTCTCACTACCTGGCCACTCCTGCTGTCTCTTCTCTCTAATTTATAGAGGTGACATACTGCCCTGAGGCTCTCCTGTCTTGTCAGGCTACATCTATACCTTGAAGGAAGCCAAAATATGCATATTACTAACAAAATGAGGACTTTTTGGCTAGTCCTTACATCTTTAAAGGCCATGGAACTCTGTGTGTGTGTGTGTGTGTGTGTGTGTGGTGTGTGTGTGTGTAGTTAGTGGTATTTTTTACAACAGTGCCGCTTCGTAAAACCTCTTAATTACATATACTTACACAACTGCCTGTCTGTAAATTGGCTGCAAATGGCGTTTCAATATGCATGTTCAGTGTAACATTTGAGTTCTTCCCGCACATAAACTGCTTGTTTGCTTTCTTTTCCACGCAGCTCCACCAGAATGTGCGCCGCCGTTTGTTTGTTCCGCCGATGTTCGGAGTGTGTTTGGGTTTCTGCCTCTCCGTGCGCACCGCTCCCCACTTTGGAAACATTGTAAGCAGATGTCACTGCCCCGGTCAAACAATGGTCACCAAGAGCCAGAGGGCAATCAGCCCGGGGAGGGTCAGCTAACAGTTTTAGGTTTCGCCAACAGTCGTTTCCACAGCGTGTTTGTGAATCGGCGCTTTGAGCCGCTTTTCCCTGTTCACAAACTGGCTAAACTGGAGAGACTTTTTTTTTATTTAAAAACCCTGTGAAAAAAATGAGTGTTGACAGAAAGCGTGAATTGAGATTTGGGGGCGGCAGAATAACCTCGTCAGCAGTGCTGGTTTGAGGAACAGGGTGGGGTGCGACTGTATCGTGTTGTTTTGATACTGTATCACAAGGAAGGGACGGGTCTATCCTGAAATGGAGATAATACCCAGGATGCTTTTCCCCTGCACACACACACACACACACACACACACACACACACAGCACAAACCAAACAAAAGAGACGCCCGCTGCAATCTTGATGGAAGGCAGATTAGTATCTTAGCCAGAAAATCCTGACAAAGTCGAGAGGCGCGGAGCTTGTGGGGCCCTTGGGAAAACAAAGACATTGACAGTAGCGCGGCCTGCGGTGTCAACACGAGGTCAGATAAAGAGGCTCCCACGAAAAAATGCTTAATCACTCCGGCTTCTGCCCGGATGAGCGAGGCTCTGAACGGGCACCTGTGTCAGCAGCGCCGACACTGTAAATAAGATGGAACTGATAGCAGGTTGAGCAGGTCAGCTGGTGATTTATAGATGGCGTGCGTTCGCGTGTACAAATTCGCCACGTTGCTTCTCTACCGTGCGAGCCAACAATTACAGTAATTGGTGTGCGAGGAGGGATGGGGGGGGCGTGTGTCCACAGTGTTTGTGTAATCGGTGTTGGCCTCCCATCGAGAACAAATATCTATTGTGGCTGGTGAGAAGAGGACGGAGCGGGTAGAGACGAGGGCTGTGAGCGACTCGAATCCTCCAGCGTCCCCTTGAGTGTGTCACAGTTTCATTTCATCCCGTTTTATTTCAGTCCTATATTTTTCTTTCCTTTCTTCTCCACCTTCGCGTGCGTGGAAGGACACGCTGCAGATGTTGCCTAATTACCCATGAATGGCAGCGTCTGCAGCGGACCACCAGGAGTGATGTAAAGCTGTGACATTTACCAAAATGTCGGGGAGTTTTCGGTGAGAGGAAGCGGTGACGGCTGGTGGCAGGCGTTCTATCTTCCCCATCGAATATTCCCACCTTCGGAGGAGTTGAGACGCTCCTTTTAATATATCTTCTGTCCACGGAGACCAACCCGACCGAAGCGTTGACGCGCACAGGCTCCACAAAACAAACTGTAAAATGTCTCCAGGACTAAAAACCAGCGGTGATCTGAAAAACCTTTTAACCCTTCCACTCGTGTGGGGTTCTGTTCGTTTCATCCCTGCTGAAGAGGTGGTGGTGGGGGGGGGGGGGACCTTCAGAGATTCCCCTTTGTGGCCCACTTGAGAGTCTCTCTCTGTGAACTTCACATCAAACAGTCACGTGTTCTTTGAAGTGTGTGTGTGTGTGGGGGGGGGGGGGGGGCTGAATACAGACCTCAACATGTTACAGTTCAAAACAATGTAAGGTGAAAACAGCACTAGACAGCCTTATCTCTCTCTCTCTCACACACACACACACACACATACACACACACACACACACACAAATAAGCATGCTATCATTCATCGTCTACGATTCTTTGAACACGCGCAGCAGCCTCGATCACGGAGATCCCCCTGAATGTTTTTTTTTTGTGCATCAGCGTTTCAGCGCGTGTGTTTGGTGAAAAGCATTTGATGACTTGGTGTTTGTCGTGCCACAGCCGTGCACGTGGTGCGTTTACCGCTGCTGCTCCTCAGTGGGCCGTCTCACTCATGTCTTTAACCCTGATCTTTGGGTTTTATTGGTAGACCTGAGGTGATTGGAGATGGCGACAGAAGCGGCGCAGCTCTTACTTAAGTGCTGTTAACTCTGCTTCCATTTTGAACATTGTTTTGCCAAGTTTTAATTGTGTGTACTTCTTTTTATTATTATGTATGGTGGGATTGTCATATGTAGATGAAATGATTATGGTTGTATAATGATGATTCAGGATGCATGTCTGCATCTCAGACGCTCCTATTTACTAGGGAAGGCGGTACAGAAGACATACAATAGATATAAAAACTCCAGCTAACGCACAACAGGAGTGGCTATTTGCCACACCTTTTGGCTAACACTGATGTTGCACAAAAGGCCATGTGCAAAAAAGACTGATGTAACATTACACAACAATATTTCCAAATGTCCAGCACTTCCCAGGGACTTTCACAAACGCATGTAATAAGACGGGCACATTAGCTCGAACGGTCAGTCTGTATTGCCTGATTGGGTGAATGGGGGTGTGTCCGCCTCTATTGCGACGACCAGCTGACTCCTGAGCGTACCTGGGGGGTCAGCACCCATCGCGTGAGGCCGTCTCAGCTTCAGAACATGGCCGTTGTGTGTTGACCCAGTTTTTGCCATCATCTTTATGTTTATGGTCGATGCTGCTCGTAGAATTTTGGCTAATAGGCATCGAACTGTATGCTTTCGGGCCCCATTGGGGCCCTTTGTGCAATCTATGGGTGCAGCCTGCCATCCCCCATTTTCATGCTGGGAACGGTTGCAACACAAACCCTGTATAAGTGGTGAAAGATAATTCATTAACTACTGTTAACTAATGGCTACCGTAGCAGAAAAGCACTGTGCCTAGTATAAAACATAAATTCTATGTTAATGTTCTTTTAGGATCATTTAGCTGCCTGTGATACTTAATTTTCTACAGTAAGAATGCTGTTAAAGTCCAAAGACACATTTGTAACCATTAGTTAATGGATGACTGCTGACATTAATATACGACACATGGCAGCACTTACGAATAACAATGCATATTTTTATTGCGCGTACAAACAGCAGACTGCCGTGACAGTGCATGTGCAGTGACTTATTGTTTTATTCTCTCAAATATTTGGAGGGCACAAGGACCTCGCAGATCCCCTAGACGGAGAGGGGCCGGACTCCGCTTCTGTCTAACCCTATCTAATACTGACATTGGCCACTGCTCCACATTAAGTATCCCGCATTCACGCACACAAAAAAGGGAAAAAAGGAAAATATCTGGAACCATCTGACCGGCGCATCCACCGGAGGCTTTCTGACTGTTTACTGCGCAAAAGAACACTCAGAGGGGGAAAATGGCCAAAAGCGACAGGCAAAGAAGTTTGGGGAGTGAGGAATTCTTCTTTGATTCCGAGGCGTCCCTGCTGGATCAGCACGATTTCGAGATGTCTAGTTGTACTTTTAATGACGTCTTCGACTCCAGAGACTCGCACACTTTCCTGATAAACGTGCAAGTTTTGCTGGAAGCTGCGAGGTTCCTTGAGAGTGCCGACAGAAAGGACGGAAGTGAGTTTTATTGTGCTGCGTTTGATCTGTTTTTAATACTTGGGTCTATAAAAAAAAAAAAAAAAATCCGGAAAACAAGACTTCAGACCGAGTTTATTTAACCAAGCTCCAGTGCTTGATAATACGCACGGCTATTTATAAAGGATTCTCTCGCTGTGATTTTTAAGAGTTTATAAATGTTTCGTTTGTGGTTAACGATCCTTTTACTTAAATTATGCGAGGGCGCTTGTGCATCCGTGCACAGCTCTCAGCAGATACAGCACATAAAGCTAAAAGGATGGGTTATAGGTAAAAATGTTGGGTTTTTACATTCGCAAGTGAATCATTTTTATCTTGCCGGGGGGTGCGGGGAGAAGGGCAATGATATGACTTTAATAGTCGTTCATTTTTCGCCTAAACTAATAAACCTCACAAGAGTTAGGCGCTGTTTGCAGAGATTTAATATCAGATTTCATTTGGCAGGGATTTGGCAGCGCAGATCTCAGCGGTTCAGCGCCTCTCTCGCTTGTTTGCTTCCTGTTATTTGTAGGCGTGTCGCGCAGAGTTCCACATGGTGCAAAGTTCGCTTGTGATTGGTCAGTCGTGTGTCCCGGCCCTCGACGCCTGTCAAAGCCCTCCGCCAATCGGGCGCTTGCTTGCCTGTGACGTCACGTGTTGCTGGGCCCGGGCTTGGCTCGCGAACTCAACCCTGCGTTTTGGTCGAAACATGGGAGCTGTAGGCTTTTATGTTGAATACTTGGAAGAAATGAGCCGCGTAAAAAGACTCTTTATCTATTAAGGTATGTTTTTTTTAAAGAAAAAACGTACATAAAAAATGAACTAATTTTAAGTCGGCCGAATTCAATCAGGGTAAGATTGCTTTCAGTCTTGGAAATAAATATTTTACGCGCTTGAACGCGTCCTATTGACTCAGTTTACCAGAATGCACCGCGCTCACACGCCCCTCCTTCTCTTCTGCTAGGCCCCGCCTCACAACCGCAGCTAGGTAAACAAACGCGAGAGGAGAAGAACCGAGCAGCAGCGGACACCTTGCTGGCTCCGGCCTCCTTCCAGGATATTTTATATTGTTTATATCCATTTTTGTAACCAAAATAATAACAGAATGTTTCCTACGAACTTTTAATACTTTGCTACGCGAATTTTAACGTTTTATAACAACAAAAACTGGCAGGAATTGGCAGTCGCTTGTCGGTTTTGAGACACTAAATTTTTGCCGACTGTTATTAAGAAATAGAGACCCAAGACATTTGACTAGATAACAGCTCGACGTGTTTTAAGTCCACCCGATGGTCTGTCCTCCGTTGATTTTAAAACCGACCTCTGTTTGCCTGTTTTCGCAAAGCTAACGCGCAAACTAAAGATAACGTCTGGAAATAATGACGGAGGTGAAACTAATAAATATCCAACGTTTATTGGAAGCCGCGGAATATCTTGAAAGGAGAGAAAGAGGTGAATATAAATCCGTGTTCCCGGCGATCACGGAAAATGTTGAGTGTAAAACCTTTGCATATGATTCGATGGTTACGTTTCTAGATGGTAATGGTATTTTTTTCTTTACTTCGTCAATAATAACTAAGTATTTGAAGAGTATTCATGCTAGCCTGGTGTGCAAAAAAAGCATGGAAAAGTGTGCAAACCCGACTAAACAGTTTTCTTTTCCGCAGAATGTGAACACGGATATGCCTCGACATTTCCTTCAAATCAAAACACAAACTACCAGAGGCAACGGAAATTCCGAAATAAGAAGTTCAGCAGTAACCACAATAGGTAAAAACCATCCATTTCCCTTATCTTCCCTTTATAGTATCGCTCATTTGATTGACTGCTACTATCTATGCCTGCTTTTGACGCGATATTGACGTGTCTCTATTGCTGCTTGGTAAATAGGCTATCGTTGCCATCGTCTGGAAACGCGCTTTCCTTTTAGAAAGGACTTTGACTGGAAGTTTCCCACTGTCTTGCAAACGTGTTAAATTCATAAGGGCATGCATGACAGTGCACACAGTGGTTTCGTTGACCTGGGGGAGGGGATAGCAACACAGCTCTGCCAGCTTTTCATCAGCTGATTGTCAAACGGACTGCAGTGGCTGAGTCTAGGGATCGTCGCGAAATGTAGTGAAACGCAGAGAAAAAAAAAAGGATTTTCCTTTTTAAAATTGCGATATTTTACCAACCGCTATCTTGAATAAACTCGAGTCTTATTTTGGTTTAATATAGGATTTTTGACAGGCCTGATTATTTTTTAAAAGCACGAAATGAATTCTACACTGTGCGAGAGAGCGATAGGTTTCCCTTAAACCCTAAACGGGTATCGCTGCTATTTATGGCTGATGTTGTTTGCTGACATCCAAAGGTGGATACATGGATCCGTTTTTAGCATCAAAGGTGCTAAGAGTTGTCGATAATTTGGCGTTTCACCTTTTTTTGCAACCCACCAGCCAAAGTGAAAGTCTTTCTTTCATTTCAAACCACTTGTAGACCTATATAATCCAAGACCCCCCCCCCCCACCACCACCACCTTCCAGTTATTTTGATATAGCCAACATGAAGCTGTTGAGGAATGCTGTAAATTATGTTATGTGGCTGACTGCGCTACAGATAATCATTGACAGCCCTGAAAAGAAAATAGCTCATTTTTACAGTGATGACAGTAAACATGAACTCAGTAAAAGAGAAACAGATGACCTAAGGCCGGATAGATTGTACTTAATTGCTGTGCCAGGCTGCTTACATTAAGCTGTCAGCTGACAGCCATACATCAAATGCCATCCCTCCCATCCTCCCATCTCTGAGTAGTTTAATATTAACGTTGGAGCTGGCTATGTACAGAAAGTGCTGTATTACTCATCAGCAGCACCGCCTGTTCTGCATGGCAACAGCACGCACCGGCAATGTAAAGATCTAGGGATGTAAAGCTTGAAAAGAGTTGGCTGTAGAAAGGGCACAATGGTAGAGAATAGCAAAATTTGGGGACGGCATTGTCTTTAGAAATGCTTCTCTGTTTAGCCCGTGAAATGTTCACAATGATCATTGAGCAGCAGCACAACACATTTCAGAGGGATTATCACAAGCGTGACAGCACTATTGGCACTATTTTTTCCCTCCTCCTCACGTCGTGGTGCAGCTTAAGGTAATTCCCACCCAAAATGCAAATCAACACAATATAATGGATTCCCCTCACGACGTCAGGGTCACAGTGGGGCCAAACCGAGCAGAATATTTTGCTGAAATAGTTCGATTGCCTCCTGACTTGGGCGAGTTGTTACCCTGAAGCCCATTTTCTCCACCTTGCAATGTAATATTCCAACGTCTCTTCATCAGAGACCATAAACTGAGCTCTTTACGACCCCTGAATCAGCATAGTCATTCAAAAATTGCTTGACAAACAATCTCTTTTATTAGCTCGCGGTGGGGCCAAGTTTTTAACTGCAGCCTGATTTCTGGAGCGCGCCCGCTCCAGCTGCAGCCACCTTCTCGGTGGCGTGTTGAGGCTTAGAGCGATGGGCTTATCTGACTCTGTCCTCTCTTGCCTACTGTTTATAGCAGGGTTGCTTTATCTCCTTGACCCACTCTCTGTCTGCATGCACACACACACACGCTTGCATCTACATGTGTGCGTGGCCTTCGGTCAATTCATTATCACTAATACTGTATTAGTGAGCAGCAGATATTGGATCCAGGAGTCGGGGAGTTTATCATGATAAAAGGCAATTAAAAAAGAAAACTGGACTCGACCCACACTGGAGGCACGAAAGAGCCGTGTAGTCAAATATTTGGCCTTGGTGTTTATTGGTGCAGGTCACAATAAAAAAGGGTGATAAGTGATGACCATGAGGCTCTCCTAATGCTTCAGACTTCAGCACAGCCGTGCACGGTGCCTCCTTATCTTCTGCTGCGTTCTTATTTCCCGAAGCCTTATTTACAACATGGCTGCCGCCCTAACGGTCCGCGTCGGTTTTAAAAGGACCAAAACGAAGGAACATAAAGTGCGGCGCCGGCCGTACATTGTGTCGTGCTGATAGCGCGAGTGCATCACACACTCCACCCAGTGCTGAGTGTTTAAACGGCTGCGGCTCCTCCATTTAAACATCAGGCCCCCCCCCCCGATGAGAGGTTCCCTCCATTGTGTTCTCACACAGAGAGACTCTTAGTGCCCAGCTGATTCACTTTACATTATTGACACAGGACTGAACACTGCCCCCCCCCCCCCCCACACACACACACGGACTTTCAGTTTTTCTGAGATACAACACAGACATAGATCATTATGTGGTAGTTTATTGGGGTGAAGGCCTCCTCTTTGGAACCCGTTGAGATTAAATGAAGTCACTCGCTGTGCTAGGACTCCATGTCTTATTCACCCCTCCCTTTGGCGAGACCTTTCAGCGAATTATCTCACAAATAATTTCCCGTGTCGCGGCCGTGGCCGTTTCAGGAAGTGACGGGTTACTTTTTATTTTGTCCCCGCAAACGTTGACGTTCCTGTGCTCATTTCTCTCTTTTCTGCCTTCACAGGTCCACACATAACGAGCTAGAGAAGAATAGGTGAGTCCTTTTGCCTTTTTCTGTGTTAAAACCCTGACGTGTCCTTCTCTCCAACGACTCACTCTATCCTTCCTCCAGCATTTCCTCCTTTCTGCGGGCCTGTAGAACCTGATCTGTAGGATGACCTTGTCATGCTCAGTTATGACCGGTTCCTCTTTATTTCCGCCCCGTCTCGCCCTCGCTACTTGTACGTTTTTAAACATCTTCACTTTGTGTTGTAGTGGCTGTGATCTATGTCTATTTCTGAGCGGAATGAGCCATCTCCAAGCTTTGTAGATGGATTATACTCTTTAAATGAGTTGTATCTCCAGTCAGTATGGCCTGCTTTGATGATATAGGAACTATGATGGTTTACCACAGTTGTCTGAAGAACACGGAGACGGGTTCCTAAGAAGCCCTTATCAGCTTGAGTTCACCACCCACATTGTGTGCTTATGATTGTTTATGCCGTGTGACTTTGCAGACTCCGAGTCCAGCTGTAAATAGTTGATTTTGTCGCCATAAGTGAAATAAAACTCCCATTTCATTATCTCCCGAGGCCTGGGCGCAATAAAAAGACGTGGGAGGCTCCGTTCGGAGTAATTTCCACGTCACACCGGCCTGTTTTTCTCACCATTCTCCCTGACAGCCTCCTCTAAAAGGATGGGAACGTTGGAAGGAGAGGCGTCCAGCGAGTTAAATATAGCTGGAGCCGACGTGTCATCTTGCTACTCATACTGTACGTGATGCCACGCGAGGCCAGCCGGTCTGTTCAGTGGCCCTGGCAGATCACCGCACCCATGCCGGTTTTGCATTTTCGTGGCGACACACACACATTTATACACTGTGTGAACCAACACCCAACGAGGCTTCCCATCCTCCAGGCCCGTCTTTCTGCTGGCTCCAACCTGATATTCCTGTTGCTACACACGCGTAGGGATCGAGGCGTTCCAGATCCAGACCGCGCCGCGAACACGCCGGCCTGTGAAAACGCCGTTTCTCACTTTCCCCGTAATCGTTGACCAGAACCCGGCTCGTCGGAACTTCCTTCAGAGCCCAAATTGAATTGAAATTGAAAATGTAATCCATCCTTTCAGCAGCACTTGTAAAGTCAGATTCATTTATAATCCCTCCTGCCAGAAGTTAATCCAATTCCCTTGGAGCACGTGCCTCTCTGCGAGCTACATGTATCAGGCATAGCTGTTCACCCGAGTGTGTCAGGCTCAGAGCGTGATTCTCCAACAATGGGAGCAGTATTCCTTCCTTTTCGGCCCACTTCCACGCTGATGAGGCAGCTCTCTCATGCTTCAGCCTGACGAGGATTCCTTTTTTTTTTTCCTCCAGACTTATCAACACTGTTTATCTGCCGCCGGCGAGACGATTTGCCTCGCACGGCTAGCGCAGGGCTCGATAACCTCTGTGACAAGTAGACCCGTCTTGACAGCACAGCTCACAGGGTGCGGATAAACTGGCCCAAATTGGGAAGGGGGGGGGGGGTTATACATTCCAGATGCTCACCCTGTGCAGCGGGACCAGATAACATTGTGGTTTCGCTGCTTTGATGAAGGCCCTCTTAACAAGCCCATGTTACTTGGAGCTGCCAGTGCTAAATTATGGCGCCCAGTTGGGTTCAACGCACGTTGCCGCCGCGCTGGCTTTGATCTCGTGGCTCTCAGTGCTTTCATTTAAATGTGTTGATGCCAAATTCCCCCAAGTTGGGGTTTGTTATGAAGGCTTAGGCTATAGATTACGCATTCTAACCCTTTGGACAGTACAGAAGGTTTTTATCTGCTACAACAATCTACAAAAATGTGTTTGATTCTTTATGAAAGAGGCCGAACACCTTTCGTCGACTGTTGAGGGAAAACCAGAAAGGCTTGATCTCTACCTTTTGATGTGTGTGTCACACAGAGAGCGAGCGAGTCTATAAGTGGCCACATCGCCACCCATCTTTTTTCAAATATCTCTTTTCGTGTCGTACAAGAGCTACCACGTTTGTTGTAATTACAGAGCAAGGAGCCCTCGTTCCTGCCCGGGTCAAATGTGCATTTAGACAGAAATAAGCGCTCCTGCCTGTGCTGATGATCACAAGTAAGCCAGTTTCGCCAGCCTTCATGCTGTCCCAGTAAGTGCAGCCTATTCTCAGGCTGTGCTACGGGGCCTAGAACTGGGACCATTTGTTCTGGCCAACGTGACGACTTGTAAGCTTTTCTTGGCTCAGAAAAGCAGCTTAGAGGACTTGATCTTTGGTCTGGTGAGTCCAGTTGGAGAGCATACACGTGCAAGGGCACACGCCACCCCACCCCCCTCCTTTCCCCTCTCGCAGGCCGCCCGACGCTGGTCCGTGCAAGCCCGGCACGACTTTGGCTTAGCTAACGACACCGGCAGAAAACAAGGAAGTATTTGACAGGCTGATGGGATGAGCGCAGGGATAAGTCAAATACACCTTACTTAGTGGTGCTGCGAGCGTCCTGTAAGCCCGGAACACACTCCCAGTGTGTCATTGTGTTCAAGGGATCCTCCCTGCACCGTAATTAACAGCGTGAGCCGTTTTCAGGGTGAGACCGGTCGCTGCAAACAGCCCGATTATGACAAAACATGTTCGATTGAAGTTGTTGCCAGTGGTAATTTAGGACGCAAAAGAAGTCCTCAGCCATGCGTGACAGTGGGAAGATGGTGCCTGGCGTGCTTGACCTTTCTTGTTGAGCCCTCATGCTGGAAAAGTTCACCTCTAGTACACGATGGGAGTGTGACTAAAGAGGGCGCGCAGGCGTGTTCAGGAGGTTTAAACTACAGTTTAGTGGTCATGTGCAGCTCCTATCACGGGGTCTCCACCACGCCGTTGCCTGAGCCAGTTACGAACTGCTTGGAGATGAAAAGGCTGTTTTAGTTGCTGCAGGGGCTAAAAGAACTAAAAGGCTGTACCTTAAAGAAAGAGGGGAGCAACGATGGAGGAAGAGAAGGCAGGAAGCCCGTTTGAGACCAACTCAATTAAACTAAATCTGAGGACGGCGTCTATTTTTAGCTGTACAGCTGGGGAAAAACAGGGAAACACCACAGCCTTCTGACCAATCACAGAGGTTAGCTATTCACCAATGAGAGCTAGCGAGGCCAAGAAACAGCGAGAGGAGCCCCCTCCACCTAATCTGGCGAGCGGCGACCTCGCCGTCCTCGTTGAAACGCTGGAATATCGCATTCTCTCTGCTTAGACCTCAAGTCACATCAGACAGTTCCACCAACGCGTTTAAATGTAATGAAAACAGCCCCGTGTCATCATAAAGGACGCAGAACCACTGCAACATCTGGCTGGAGCCTTAGGAAGCCGTCCACACACGTACGGGCTGATCATGCTTCCATGTGTTGCTAATATATGTTATTTTCCCCCTAAAGAATCGTATCGATTATTCCGATACCGCGTCCTACATAGCCCAAGTTGCCCCCCCCACCGGTGAAGCAGATTAAAAGGCAGTGTGCACGTGTGAACTAATCTGCGTGCGAGGGCTGGGCTCCGGCGCTGCCCCCGCTGCAGACCACAGCCGCCACTCCCGACCGTCCTCTCCCTCTCCGCTCCGTCGACGCACGCGAACACGTGTTCACGCCTGCGGCCGGCGCTCGAGAGGACCCGACCGCTGCGCCGCCCTTTCATCTTCCCCCCCCTCCCCGGCCCGCCCCGTGCACGCTCGGGCTTAAACGCCGTCTCTGTTGCCGTCCCGGCCTGTCCGCTGCTCCTCCTCCACGCTCCCGCCGGGCGCCACGCAGGACGCCCTTTACGCCCCGGGTGTCTTTAGCAGATATAGCCCGCCCAGTACCAATCAGCTTATTTACCCCGGTGTTTCAACTGGACTTTCACCAGTCCGAATGGATTTCCCCGCTGCGTTGTGCGGCGCTCCCATCCCCCAGTTTCCGAATCCATATCTTTATTGCGAGCTACAGCCAGAAATTCTGTCTCTCTCCTACACAGAAACTCATTTTTGGGATTGAGGTCACAACTGCGTAAATGCTTAGAAATATGGAAGTCCCTCTAACACCCCCCCCACCCCCCCCACCCACCCACCCACGCGAGCGCCAGCCATGCATTTTTTACCCCTACTGCGTATCCAGAAATGTGGGTCACCGTTCAGCAGAGTTCCCATGGAATCCCAAGACAGTGGAGTAACTGATGCTTCCTTCTGCGAGGCAAGGAAACGAGAGCACCCCCCCCTCCTCATTCCTCGGTCCCGTTTGTCAGTTTGGAAAGACAATTGGATCTCGGTGGATGATTGAACTGTTCAAACCTGAGGCCTCAGGCTCTGGCGCCGCCACTACAAACCATTAAAAATGCACAAATCTACACTTGACTTCTGCAGCTCCACGAGTGGAACACAGCTTTTAATCCGGCTTTACTGGCTACACTTGCAGCCCATGCATAAAATATGCCCCCGCTTGTGTCCACCATGTATGAAGATGTGGGCGAGATGCACCTTTCATGTATCTGTTCATGACGTTTGTCCAAATATGTCACATCGATGGAGGGAAAACTGGAGTCTGGGCTCGAAAGCGCGTGAGGAGACGTCCTCTCGCTCGCCCTCACTGAAACCCGGTGGACAGGCTGCCTCACGTTTGTGCCCGTGGCTAGTTTCTGGGCAGATTACACAGGCGGAACAACCCCCGCTGCCTACCCCACCACCATTTCCCACCCTCTCTTCACTCCGACTCTCAGTATCTATCCCATCTGTCCACGCTCCATAACGGACATGAAGAAGAAAAAAACCGAGGCTGCGGGACGGACACCTCAGCACTTCTGCATCCGCGCGTTTGCATGCGCGAGGATGTCGGCAGTAGCCCGACGATTGTCCCGTCACATGTCTGGACCATCTGCCGAACCGCGCAAACTTTTCAGAAAGAAGGATAATCTAGAATAATGACTCTGCCATCCTAATCCAGAAGCCTTCGGCATATAAGCTCGTCTCCATCTGCATTTGCCGCTTCCTAAATCTGCCATTTATAGCTCAGATCATAAAAACGGAAGTTGGACGAAGCACGTAGGGCGGGCGCCAGGGTTTGGGTTCTTTGAGGACTGTTCCAGAACCTTTAATGGCTCCCTCCGTTAGCAACAAATCAGTCAGGTGCTGCTGCCTCTGCGGGTAAACATGTGACCCTGCCCGTGCCGCCCTACAGTGCTCACGTGAGCGGGACAGAATAGAACCCCCCCCACAGCTGAAGAGGTGAAGAGAATTAGCAGAGAGAAAATGACTTTTAATTCAGTAAACCAGGAAACAAAGGCGCTGACCCGACACCAGACCGGCAACACAGAGGAGGTAGTTTCTGAACCATATCTTCAGATTTACTCCGGTGGTGGTCTTCTGTGGCGTGGAATAACTGGGTGAAGGGTTGCACTTCCTCCCCGTGTGTGTATGAGAAGTAGGTCGACGTGTGTGTGCGCGCGTGTGTGTGTTTAATGGGTTTGTGGGATTTTCAGAGTGTATTGACGGGTATATATGCGCTGGAAATCCGACGCTCCCTTTGAAGAGCCCGTCCGGTAATTATGTCGGACATCACGGTCGGCCTGAGAAGTTAGTCATTATTTATGTGTTCACACGTTTGGAATGTCCCCATTGTTCCTGCAGCTTTGAGGGGCTATCAGAAGGAAATCCAGCATTTTGTTTTCACACGTGTTGAATAGTAAATCCCATTTATGTCTCCGGCCACTGAAGACGGCGTCTTCGAAAGCTTTTAAGGAACACGTCGGGGGGGGGTTTATTGTTTGGATTCGGCCGAAATGAAAGACGTTACGTTTTAGGGGAGGCTGGAGCGTAACTCATGGGAGTCGGGATGAGGGAAGAGGGAAGAGGGTGGATGAAGTGGGACGGTGCAGAGTGCTGACCCCAGGCCAGCGGGCTGCTGCTCGCTCACATGTCAAAGCCAGGCGGCAGGAGCTGCCTGGCTGTGTACCCATCTGGGGCCCTTTAGGAACACACAACACACACACACACACACACACACACACACACACACACACACACACACAGGAGGATGGGAGTGGAAGTACCCCCAGTTGTCTCAAGAGGATGTCGTGGCAGGAATAAATACAGGAAGCGTTTTCAGCCAAGATTTGCTCCAGTTGAATTCATACCAATCAAAAAAAAAAGGGTTATTTAAGCGACGGAGGTCCGTTTTCCATAGCTGGTGATGAACGGGCGGCAGCTTTAGAGGCTGTTTGCTCTTCACCCGAGCGTCTGGAGACCCCAGACCTCAGAAACCGACCTCGCCGTTTCGGAGCGGGCGGGATTTCAGACGCACCGGCCCAATAAGAGGAATGTCCCTCCGCAGAGGGGGCTTTTCTCTGCCCGTGTGTCAGCGAGGGATTTGATCTCCCCGCTGTGCGTGACAGTCCGGAGAGCGCGGCGAGCTACCGGCCACGTCTAATAATCCTCCAGGGATGAAGAGGCGTTCGTTTATCACACATAGCCGAGTGTGGAGACGCTCCTCCGCCCGCTCTCTGCGGTTCCACTCAGTATTTCTGTCTGCTTCCGGTTTCATTTGATCCGGTCACTGTCACATCCTTTAAGAAGGAATACCGGACTGATCCGGGGCCTCTTAAATCCATCGCTGCTGATGTAACCATTCCAAGAAGTCTCTGTTACGGTTGTAAGTGGGTGGAGAGGTTTAAAAAACAACAGGTCCGGTTGCTGGCGTGCAGGTATTTCTAGTCGTAAGCCATCCCATAGTGAGCTGCAGAAGCTCTGAACGTGTACGTCCCAGGAATTCAGATTAAATGGAGGTGGAGGCCTTTGACCTTTAACCTTTCAGTGACCAGTCGTCCGACCTTAGCGGCACTGGAATTTACCAATCACTCATTTACTCAAGTCAAATATATAATATATATATATATATATATATATATATATATAAACGCAAACGTCTCTGTCCTTTTGACTCATCAATCTACGTCACGTGCACAGTCGCTGGGCTCCTGACGTGTCTGGTCATCGACCGGCGGCCCAGCGAGGGGGGGTATGAGTGTTTTAAGAGCACGAAGCCGTGAAAGGACAGAGCCAGGACCGGAGGCGCTGGATGAGGGACACACTCCTGATCGCGGGTGTGGAGGGGTTCTCACTGACTCGGCAAAGATTGGCAAAAATCCGACGACCCTTAAACGTGACGCGTCTCCGGTGGGAGACGTACTCGGGGGGGGGGGGTGTATTTTAGAGTGCAGGTTTTATCTCAAATGTCTGCCCAGAGCGATGGGGAACACCCTCCTGGGGTCAGTTTGCCCCAGAGGGGGGGGGGGAGGGGCAGGAAGGCAGGAGGGGAGTATTTGCAGGTGGGAGTTATCTGAACTTGTCTGCTGAGACGGTTGTTTTAGTCTTGATGGGAGCAGCCAGACAAGCCCAGACACGACCCACACATGAGTAAAAGTCAGCCTTATCACATGAAATACACGGCGCGCCACGTGGGCTGTAAACAAACCGGAACTCACCGACTTATTAGTGGTGAGTTCAGGTTCCAGCTCAGAGTGTAAGAAAAAGGGACGTCCTCTTAGTAGTAAACAGGATTCCAGCAGTGAGCAACAAAAACAGCTGGAATTACGGAGACAAGTAGTCTGGCGCTGTTGTGACACTGGGTAAAACTGAGTGTGTGAGTGTGTGTTAGTGAGTGAGTGTGTGTGTGTGTGTGTGTGTGTGGGGGGGGGGGGGGGGGGCTCCTGTCAGTGCAGCACTTTGCACAGACAGATGACGGCTGATGCTATCACTAAGTCCTAGACCAGTTGTCTCCAGCGTTCGTCTCTGGTGACCGCAGATCTCTGGCTCTCCTGCCTCCTGATTAGAGCCGTTCCTGCGAGCTGCTCACACCCACACTCGGGGGGGGGGGGGGGGGGGGGGGGGGGGGGGTGGGGGGGGGTCCTCATCCTCCCTGGATGTAGGTCCAATAAAAAGTCTGAGCTTCCACCTGACGCGAGTGTGAAGTGAAATAAATCCAACACTAGATTTGAATCCATCCAAACTCCAAATCTTTGTGCTCTTGTGTAAACTCTCCCCCCTCCTGCCCCCCCCCCCCCTCCCCTTCTGTCCCCCCCCCCCCCTGCAGACGGGCCCACCTGCGGCTGTGTCTGGAGCGGTTGAAGGGCCTGATCCCTCTGGGACCCGAGTGCAAACCGCCACACACCACCCTGGGCCTGCTCAACAAAGCCAAAGCACACATAAAGGTGAGGCCGGGGGCCTGAATCCGGTTTCTTCTCAGCCCCCTCCACGTCACTGGGATGTTTGGTGTTAAATAGCGTCCACGTTCCCAACGGTCCCGTCTCTGTCCCCCCCCCCCCCCCTGTCCCCCCCCCCCCCCGCCTCCTTCTTCCGCCCACCAGAAACTTGAAGAGACGGATAAGAAGAGCCAGTACCAGCTGGATTCTTTGGAGCGCGAGCAGAGGCACCTGAAGCGTCAGCTGGAGCTGCTGGGGGGCGCCGGCGGCGCCGCGTCCTCAGGGAGGCTCGGCGGAGGGCGAGAGATACGCACGGACAGCGTGGGCTCCGCCCTCAGCTCCGACCGCTTCCGACCGCTCCGACTCTGAGCAAGGTGAGCTTGGCCAGCGCCCCCGCGGGTCCAAGAGGGTCGACTGTGCCACCTTTGGTGGCTGATGAGAAGCCTGACCGGATGCACATCAGTAAAAGTTGTTTTTTATTCTCTCTCTCCCTCTCCATCTCCCCTCCCCCTCTCCTCTCCTCTCTCCCTCTCCTCTCCCTCCCTCTCTCCCCCTCCTCTCTCTCTCTCTCTCCTCTCTTCTCCTCCCTCTCTCCCTCTCTCTCCTCTCTCTCTTCCCCCTCTCCTCTCCTCCCTCTCTCTCCCTCTCTCCCTCTCTCTCTCTCTCTCCTCTCTCCCTCTCTCCCTCTCCCTCCCTCTCTCCTCTCTCTCTCCTCCCTCTCCCTCTCTCCTCCCTCTCCCTCTCTTCCCTCTCTCTCCTCCCTCTCTCCTCCCCCCTCTCTCCCTCCCTCTCCCTCTCTCTCTCCCTCCTCTCCTCCCTCCCTCTCCCCTCTCCTCCCTTCTCCTCCCTCCTCTCCCTCTCCCTCATCCCTCTCCCTCTCTCCCTCCCTCTCTCCCTCTCTCTCTCCTCCTCTCCTCTCCGATCTCTCCTCCCTCTCCCTCTCTCCCTCTTCTCTCCCTCTCCCTCCCTCCCTCTCCTCTCCCCCTCTCGCTCTCTCCCTCCCTCTCCTTTCTCCTCTCTCTCCCTCCCTCATGCCCGTCCTCTCCCTCTCTCTCCCTTCTCTCTCCCTCCCTCCCTCTCTGCTTCCCTCCCTCAGTCTCTGGTCCTCTCTCCCTCCCTCCCCTCCCTATCCCTCTCTCTCGTCTCCCCTCCCTCCCTCCCTCCCGCTGGCCCGCCGCTCCCTCTCCCCGCTCTCTCTCCGCTCTGTCTCCCTCTCCCTCCCTCCCTCGTCCTCCTCCTCTCGTCTCCCTCCCTCTCTCTCGTCCCTCTCTCCTCTCCTTCCCTCCCTCCCTCTCTCTCCCTCCCTCTCTTCCCTCCCTCTCCTCTCCGTCCCTCTCTCTCTCCCTCTCTTGTCGCGCTCCCTCCCTCTCTCCTCCCTCTCCGCTCGCCCTCCCTCTCCTCCTCTCCTCCTCTCCCTCGTGGCCCTCCCCGTCTTCCCTCTGCCTCTCCCTCTCTCTCGACCTGCCTCTCCCTCTCCCGCCTTCGCCCCTCGTCCCTCTGCCCTCTCCTCTCTCCCTCTCGTCTCCCCCCCTCTCCCCATCTGTCCATCTGTCCGTCCTGCAGCAGAGATCGAGGTGGACGTGGAAAGCATAGAGTTCTCCCATGGAGAGCTGGACAGTGAGAGCACAGCCAGCACAGCGACCTGGACGACCACAGCAGCCTGCAGAGCATGGCCAGCGACGAGGGCTACTCCTCCTGCAGCGTCAAACTCTCCTTCTCCTCCTAGACCCCACCCCCCCCCCCCGTCCCAGTCTCCTCCCGCATTATAGTCCCATAATTATTTTCTTTGGTTCTTTTTTGGAAAGGATCCCTGCTCTGCTCAGCAACAGATCAGACTCTGGTGCTACCGCGCAACAAACCCGAGAGCGAGACACATCAGTCGTGCCCCCCCCCCCCCCAACCGCTGAAAACGCATCCGCCTGTCGCGGATCTTTCCAACCATGTGTTAGAGGAAACCTACCACAAAAACAAAAACATTCCTGTCGAATGTGGGTGCTTTTGTGCATTTTCAGAGTGATAATTGTATTTTTGTGCGTGGCCCCTCCCCCACCTCAACAAGCAGCTACAAGCGATCCTGCACTTACCGACTTTACGGCTGTCAATGGAAATGGCACAACGACACACACACACACACACACACACACCACCACACACACACACACCACACACACACGTATAACAAAAACCTTTGGAGTAAATGTCCAGACTCTTTCCAGCACTAAAAAGCAATAATTACAAACTATATTTTCCCTCCCTTAAAGACTTCACGGCCGTCCATAAAAGCAATTTTTGTACATAACAATAGTTTCATAAATTAAAAAAAAAAGATATGTTTTTTTATATTATAAAAAAAAAGGTAGACCCGATGGATAGAAGTGTTGCTCTGTTGCTGTTCGACCTGTCTTTGTTGTGCTGTTTAAAGGAGTCATTTATTCTCCCGTAGAGGAGGAGCAGAGCGGCACGACCTCTGTCCCCGGCAAGGTCAAGGAAGCCTCCGTGTCTTTGTGGCCCGCTTTTATTTATTCTTTTAATTCTTTTTCTTTTAACGCTAATGACATTTATGGGCAGGGGGGTCGTTTGACATTCCACCGGTGGTGAGGGAACACCTGAAGGTCCACATTGTCCTGCTCCGCTGGCATTCTGCACTCTAAAGTTCTGCTGTCAACTTCTCTTTTCCTAACTGGGCGGGGGGGGGCGGGGGGTCCATATTTTCCTGGATTTGTCCTTTTTTTTTACCACTGTTGGCGCTTTTTCCCTCATTCCTTATTTTGAGATATTTCGTCTTTTGGCACTGGGGGTTGGGGGGGGGGGGGGTGCACACATGTAGCCATTTTCTTTCTTAAATTTCTCTCCTGATGGTTTATTCAGCTGACACTTGAAATGTAATTGGCCCCCTGAGCTGCTCCTCATGCGCCTCCACTCTGGAGTCATCAGGAAACGATGGGGGCATGATTTCCCCCTAACAGCCCTAAACTAACTGGATAGACCACACAAATGGCCTCCATTTTTTAGGGAATAAAAGTCCCTTCAGGCAACTACTGAGTCATTTACTCCAAAATGAAGGGTTTCTGATGCTCGGTTTTACTCGTGGGAGGATCGAAGTCGCTATTAAACTTTGGGTTATTGTTGGCAAAAGGTGTCTTACGTTACGAATCCAAGGCCTCTCTGGTGGAGGACTTTAAAGAAGCCCTTTTGGTTCCCTGAAGGACGACAGTTGCGCTACGCCAAGCTGCGACCAGGCTCTCGTAGCCACCGCCACTGGTGCTCGACTATTTTACTGAAATCCAAATGCCTAAAGAAACACATCGGAACACCTCAGTGTCCTCTCCATCGTCCCCCCTCCCTCCCTCTGGCTCTGAGGGACAAGTTTACATTTCTTCCTTCCCTCTTCTAAGTTATTAAACTCCACTGTCTTTTGCTCCTCGTCTTGTCTCCACGTGCTGGTTTTTACTGTATCTGCACTGATCCCCGCGCTCGAAGAAAGGGATAAAATTATAAGAACTGATTTCACAAAAGCCGGGTCTGTCCTTTCCCTGTGTGTGTGTGTGTGAGTGTGTGTGTGAGTGATCGTAATAAGGTGGAGCTTTAAAGAAGCATCTGGTCCATGACCGGCCTGCACTGATTGTTTGCCACCCTGCTTTAAACAGCAGACGTTTGCAGAAGTATTCCCCCCCCCCCCCCCCAAAAAAAAACAAGCATATCCAGGCTGCTGAGGCGCGTGCGTGAAGGTTCCGGACTTGGCCTCAGTGCGGACCGGTCACGGCCCAGATGAAAGCGCAGAGAAAGAGATTCTGGTTCCAGTGCAGGTTCCAAACAATAGCATATCTTCACGAGCTACGTTTTACCTCTGTTAAAGTTTAGTGTTAATCCTGCAGTTCAGACTGTGGTTCAGGGAATGCTTGAATTTCCAAGAGGGTTCAGTTGCAGCTGAGAAATTGTACGACAGGTGGAAAAGTGGAAACCAGAGTTGTCTTCGGTGAACTGCGTCGTTCCGATACCGGTGTCTCGGCTTACAGGGTCCACCAGACCCGCTCCTGTTGTTCCGAAACTGTTTTGTGAAACATGCAGTCTGGTGACGATTCTTGCTGGAGTTGGAGATGCAATACTTACAATAAAAACACCAAGATTTTCAAACCAACCGACTCGGCTGCTTCCTCGGGACTGTTTTATGACGGTGTCATGAATCCTTTAGCCTCAGAACAGTCAAAATGGGACAATTTCTCCTTTCTACAAGACACTTTAATCACTTTTAGCCCGTTACTGACATACACACACCATGTTCTGTCAAAGCTCTCATCATCCCTGTCAATTAGCCTCCAGGATTTTGGTTACATATCAGAATTTCTGTTTGTCACAGAAAAATAACAAAGATGATACCACTAATTAAATCTTATATTATTTCTAGGAAAGCGGGCAGGAAATTGCACTTACCAGGATTTAATTTAAATATTAACTTTTTAAACAGATGGCGCCTTCCTGTAAAACTATTATTAAATTAAAACGAAACCCGACAAATCCACTGACGGCTCGCGCTGCTCTGGACGGTTTACGTCAGAAGAGTGCTGCCACCTTGTGGACGTCATCTTTCAGCGACTCGTGTAGTTCAGGCGGTCGAGCAAACGTGCTTCTGTCAACTCATAAAACTTATTTCTGGGATGGCGCCGGTGTAGCGATCGACGGAAGAACTTCGGGACTGGGAATCGGAGAGTTTATAGTCGTCAAAATCCCGGTTGTACAAACAATTTCGGAAATGGGCAGCAGGAGAGGTGTGTTTTCAGAGCACATCCGCGGTTCCCTTGAGCAAGGCGACCCTAGAATACTCAAAGCACCTGTTGTGGGCCGCTTACCCTCTCTGCCGCCCCCTCCCTGCACGATTCCATGTGCATGTGTACAGTGTAAAAACTTATTTCCCCTCAGTGGATGGAATAAAGACCGCCTCTTCTATCATGTCAGAATAGAACCGCTAGATGGCGATATAACCCAGCATCCACAGTGTGTCCCCCCCCCACCGGAGGCTGGCCTGGTGGCCCCTCTTCCACAGTGCACGATGCCATCTGGGACCATCATCAATGATTGACAAGGTGAGCTAAATAAATATTCCACAGAGGGATACTGGGGATGGGGGGGGGGGAATCAACAAAACTCACCTTATCCAGCTCTCTTCCATCTTTTCCTTTTGATGACACGTCACCCGATGACAGCTGCCATGAGAGGTTGTGTGTGTGTGTGTGTGTGTGTGTGTGTGTGTGTGTGTGTGTGTGTGTGTGTGTGGTGTGTGTGTGTGTGTGTGTTACTAAACTAAAGCCAATTCCAGTGTTGCTGGACTGCTTTTGGTGTCTCCGACTGACATAAGCAAGCGACTGTTGTTAAGAATGACACGGAAGAAGAAGAAGAAGAAGAAGAAGCCTAGCGCCCCCCCCCCCCCCCCCCCCATGACTCATCCTCCCAGACCTCATTTCCATATCATAGCTGTAGATGTTTTTAAACCCACCTCTCAGCAAGACGCATGCAGACGCTCGCGTTGGTGGGAGTCCGAGACAGATATGAAGGAAAACAAGTGGGGCCAGTGGGGCTGAGCGTGTGGGGATGTGACGGGGTCGTGGGGGGGGGGGGGGTCCTGATAATAACAGGCATGAGTCATCATCCCCACTGGGATGTGCTTCTGACATCACAGTGGGCTTTTCGGGGGAGGAAGGCAATTCCCCACAAATGTTCTTCACTGATTGAGTGGGGGGGGGGGGGGGGGATTAGGGATTACTATTCTGAGGTGTGTGGCAGGATGCAATCAGGCCAGTGTGTGTGTGTGTGTGTGTGTGTGTGTGTGTGTGCACCATAGACACAGAGGAGTGCAGTGACAGGGGCTGAACTGGTTTCGAGGCTGCTGACGTCACCGCTCGTTGACCAATCGCTCCCAGTCACCTTCTCCAGCTCTCCTCCCCCCTCTCCCCCCCCGCCGTGGGGTCAGTCATGCAGTCAGGGTGAGAGGAGACCCTGCAGGCACGTAGCACCCGTCCTCACCCCCCCCCCCCCCCCCCAGACCCCATCATGCACAGCAGCAAAAAGCCTGAGTGGAAGAATTTTTGAGCTGAAAACGGAAGACGATGGAGGTTTTGGCGTCCGATCTCTTTGTTTGCCTATCAAACAGTTCTGATGGCAGGATGAGAGTGAACGAGCTCAGCCCGGAGCGCCAGAATTTTTTTTACTGATGAGTAAATATTTCTTTATGGAAATCTGTGAATATCTCCCTGCGACGTCTTTAACAAGCCTCTGTTTCCTTGCGTTTCCTCTCCTGTGCGTTTGCTGTTTACCACCACATGCCTGAGCATAAAGGAAGCCCGTCGTGGACCCTCTGGGGGGGACGTCCACGCTCGTCTCGCCTGTATCTGCTCCTTTCACGCCGATTCACTAATTGGCAGCAAGATCAGGCTGAAGGGGGAAATTATTATGTCGTTTCTGGATGAAAATACTGCTGGTAATTCGCCAAATGTCCGCAGGCCTCGCGCATAAACAAGAGGCGACAGCGGTTTATCTATTTTTAGTCGACGTCCCTCTGAACCTGACTGACGGGGTAATTAGACCACACCCCCACAGAAACGTCCTTCAGGGACGTTGGAGTCTCTCTCGAAGTTCTTGACAGCGTTCTTCGTCCTTCCCCTCTGAAGAGGCTCTGATTTCCACGATGGAAACGGCCTTTTTCCCCCCCTCAGCTGCGTGATCTCGCGTTATTAACGCGTCGCCTCCTCCAGTCATTTGCAGCTTCGCTCTAACCGGGTCAGATGTCCCAAAGGTCCAAGATGTGCGCTTACCTCGGAGCCATCTTTGGCCCGCCGTCCACGCTCGTGGCATCCCCACCTGCTCTACAGCCCCACCATATGGTGCAGGGGTCCAGTTCCTGGTCCCGCCCATGCTAAAATGCATCCCCCCCCCCCCCCAGCCTGTAGTCTTGTCAAAGATGAGTGGGCAGAGCGGAAACAGTTGGATTTCCCTTGACACGACCAGCATGACAAGCAGAACCCAGAGCATCAATTATGGATGCATTCACTCGGTCCGGGTTAAGAAAGCTCTAATGTGAAGGAGGCCCGCCGCCCGGCGCCGCTCTCCCTGGTGACATAGATGGACAGAGGAGGGGGGGCATGATGACCCAGGGCCCCGAGCAGGTCGCCCGCGCCGTCTCCACCCAGCTTCGCCAACACGTGCTTCATTTCAGGAGTTTGAGCTCCTCCGGTTACCAAATCCGTCCGTTACCAAACACCCACGGCCGCCTCTCCCTCAGCAAACAGCGCCGCTGGTCCGAAAAGGCTCATTGCCGGTCTTTCAAAGACGGGCGGCCCGCTGATGGGAGCCTTGATCTCCTTTCATTGCTGAGCCCGCGTATGGTTTTATTGTCTGAACAAGACGGAGCAGCTGCCCCAGAGGTGTCTCATACCACAACCATCCGCTCCTGCCGTTGACTCAGACTTTCGGGGGTTTGGCCCGCGATGATGAACCCGGCGCCACCGGAGCGGAGCGGGAAACCTCAGCAGAGAGCTCGCCTCCACCTGGTCGTGCTGAGGCCGATCCACCAGCACCAGAAAGGGGCACCAGGGGCTCGGGAAGCATCAACGCGCTCGGATAGAGCCGCTGAAGGTGGTCGAGTCATTTGCCCGCCCCCCCCCAGCTCCTGTCTTATCACACAGCCTCCAGTAACAGCCCCGTGGCTGATCACCGTGGTGATTGGTGGCTCCAGCCCCCTCCCGACCCCGTTGAGAGACAAAGGGATGCGCACCCTAAGTCCTCTGGGACTGGAGGATAACAGGGATGTTGTTTGAATCTGTACGCCTGAGTGGCTGGGCGACCTTTCTGTTCTAAAGACGTTCTATCGGCCCCCACCGCCGAAGCCCTTCGTGCGACACCACGCGCCGCACACTGCGCTACCACATGTGTGACATTTGTGTCGGCGGGCCTTTGTTCGCCTCTCCACAGAGCCGACGAGAGCATGACGCTTCATCGCGTGGCGCGGAGGTTTTTATCATCCGCCGGGCTGCAACAGAACCGTCCTAGTAAAATATCTGCTTTTCTTTACATTTTAGGGTCGGGTTTATTTCACGATTTGTCAGATTTCACCCCAAACCTGCCCACAGGCACCACCTGTTGCGGTTCGATGTGTTGCTGGGTGTTTTTACACACATTTTTAGCGCTTACGCATTAGCTGGTTGCAAGGATGAACCTCGCATCGTGCTAATAGACGTGTGTTAGACGTGTGTTAATGGGTCTGGATCTGTGTGTCAGCACAGCCAAACCAACCAAATTCAAATGTGGGACCTGCGTAGCATTGAAGTTTATCGGATTGTCGGAATGGCAGGATTTGCCCTACGTTGCTACTCGATGTGAAGGGGTGAAGAAGATTTCTTGAGCGCGTCCGTCATGTGACCTTGAAATGCTCCTGTGGCAACCGGAACCAGCTGGAGGCCCCCGAGTCTGTCTGAGCAAACGGGCAGAATCGTTAACCAGTCTGAGAAAGAACAAACCGTGTGTGTGTGTGTGTGTGTGTGTGTGTGTGTGTGTGTGTGTGTGTGTGTGTGTGTGCGTGTGTGTGTGTGTGTGTGTGTGTTTTCACAACATAGAATGAGTCACCACTTGATTACATATTAAATTTTTTTCTTTGTGTTTGTCTTTTCTTTTCTTCTACTGCCTTGTTCCTCTCTCTTTCACAAACACACACACACACACACACACACACACACACACACACGGTGTGAAAGGCAGTTCTCTTGTCTATCTGTGTGTTTTACTGATAAATGCGGGTGACATTAGCGGGCTCAAAGCTAGAATATACACTAATATTCTTAACATATATACACATTATACACATTGGCCAAGAATACACATTACCTATTCCTTACTATTTATATATATATATATGTTTTATCTTATTTATCTTATTCTAGTGTTTATTGTCTTCTCTATGTTGAATGTTGCAGCGTCACACCGAGCTTGTGTAATTCTGTGTACTACATGAACAATGGCAATAAATAAATCTGATTCTGATTCTGATGTACCCAGCTAACTGGTACAAACCCATTTCTAACCTATAAACAGTGCTGTGTTGTTATTGTGAGGCTTCTGAACACAAAAACACTCCCTGGTTTAATTTATTACGTCAGATAAATGAGAATAATGGTAGGAAGCCATCAGTAACAAACAACATGCCTTCAGGATGACTTTAATAGGTGGGAGGGTGCACGCCGAGAGGCAGGGAGGGGCGCCAGCCACTCACGTTATTATAGCTGCTTTCTAATACCTGCAGTTTAAAAAGGCACGTCTCTATTTCCTGGATACAAGCGTCAGAGAAGAGAATGCGTGCAGCATTGTCTCCTCAATGACACCGGGTTTCACGTCTCGATTCCGGCCACGTTTCCGACGTTGTTCGGAGTCTGACTCATTCCCGGGCCTGAGAGAATATTAGGATATACGGAGTAGATCACGAAGAGTACCATTAACGCCTCTGCTGCTGTAAACGCAGCCTGTTGTGATCTGCGTCAAAGAAGAACGTTTGAGGCTTGAATTGCTCCCACCTGAGTACAAACATACACACACGCTCTCTGTTCCTTCACACACATCCTCACGATTACATGCAAACCATCAACCGTCATGATTATCGCCCTCACGCGTCCTGTCAAATGTCCTATTATACATCCACCTTTGCAAAGACATGCTGGATCTTCACTGTAATACACGCCCACCTTCCCTCCGTACCCCCCATACGGGCTCCCGAGGGCAAACGGTGTCTCCTCAGAATGGTGCGGCTTGTTTCTCCCACTGACGTTAACAATTATTTTGCGTCCAACAGCAGCTCAGCTCATATGTTCAGTATGTTAATGTCAAACTGCTGTTCTGGCCATCAAAAAACCCCAAAAAACTTTAATGGAAATTCCTTTACGGGGCCGCTAGAGCTGAATCGTGTGTGGATCGATCGTCTTTGTTTCACGCAGGTTGGAGACGACAATCTCTCCGCCCCACTCGACGCCCGATTGACCCGAGAAGATCTTTTCCGGCGTCTCCTGTGCAGGATCACCCCGCGAACCTCAGGTTTGTGCCTACGGAGATGCGAACATGCATTAGATGGGCTCCCTGTGCATTCAGGTGGGGAAGGAGGTGCATGAAGGACACAAACGCCCCACAGGTGCTAACCCAGGGGTGGGGAGCTCAGCTCTGGAATCAGAGACGAATCAGAAGCTGAGAACAACCTGTGAAGTCCCTCCAGATGGATCATCACCTCACATTTGCTGCTTTATCCCTTTGTTTGGCTGACAAACTCTTTTGAAGTGCGCGGAATGCTTAAGAGGTGTGGCCTGGAGGAACTGACACGTGAGGCTTTGTCTGAGTACTCCTGCTCCCTCCTGACTCACCCCGCAGCCAACACACCAAAAATCCCTGGTCCGCAATCCCAGCTGTCCCATCACAACACCGCGGAAGCGCTTCCACGCGCGCCTAAATTCGGACGAGGAGTCGGCCTGTTTACGCGGCTCGACATTAAAGGACTGCGGCGAATGCGTCAAAGGAAAGGGAGGTCATTTTTAGGAGTCCTGGTGATGGTGCAGAGATGTCATGAGTGAGTCACAGATCCATGCCTCACCCCCAAACAACACTCCCTGTGTTGTTCATCCAAGTGTCATCACTACTGCCTGCAGGGAGGGGAAGCAGTCCCCACATGGGAAACCAAACTAAGGACAACAGTGGCCCAGTAGCTTGGAAAACATGCACCAGTACGTATCGAGTTTTCCAGTTTGTAGACGCGGTTTTGAAGCTTCAGCCTTCTGGAGCTTAGCCCGTTAGCCGCGGCCGTACACCAGCTTAATCACGCTCATCTCATCTTCCCCGCCACCGTCGTCCCTCTCGTCATCGTCACCGCCATCATCCACACCTAGTTTAGCAGCCAGGATTGCTGCATGCGCACAAGGCACATCATCCTCCTGCCCAGCAGCTCGGCGTGACGTGAGCCCAGCTCTCGGCTTCTGCCGGCTGGGGCCTGCTGGGAGGAAGCAGAGAGGAGGGGCGTGGATGAACAGATTGGCCGAGATTACTCACTGCTGTCGGATTCTGAGGCGGGCCTGTTTGTGCAGGATGCTGGTGGGTAAACAAGGGGAATCGGAGGACCAGGATGCTGAGCCCAGATACCCCCCAGCACATCTGTTTCCTCCTCCCGCAGGAATCGGACATTTCGACCAGGGGGTGTTGAGAGAATGTGAGGGGAGACGTGAGTCACAAAGAGCCCTCGAAAATACAGAAAAGATTTGTAAAGTGGAGGAAATAGGAAATATAATAGTCGTACTTTTGGGTTGTTTGTTTTCCCATTTCCACCCGTTTGACCTGTATTTAGGTTGCATTCAGTGACTCTCTCATGTCGGTTAATTACCTTAATTACCTTACCTGTCAGACTGCTGAGGTCACTTTAAAGACGTCTCTGCTGCAGGAGGTCTTCACACAGCCTGTATCACGTGTGTGTGTGTGTGTGAGAGAGAGAGAGAGAGTTTTGTTTTTGAAGTCATGACAGTTTCTGTGGTTATGAATGAAAAATGCCCCCGTTAAAACACCGACAGGCCCTGACAGCTTGACGCCGTGACTCATGTCCTGTGGTGTTTTCTGCTGCTGACCACAGACTCTCTCCCTCTGTGTCTCACACACACACAAACACACACACACACAACTTGTCAGCACTTTATACTGGGTAGGTCATGGTATGGCGTATACACACGCTACGGTCCTGACAACTACCTGCAGGAGCTGCGACCAAATCATCAGAAAAGAGCTTTCGTGATGTCAGCAGTTCTGGGGGTCGGATCAAACCTCCAGCACCAGCGTCCGCTGAGCCACGAAGGAGCTTTGACATGACGCTGTTGTCAAATATACGTCATTCTGCACGGCTAACACGATAAACTACCCCCCTGTGACATGGGCCATCTGCAGACCTCCCCCTTCCTTCGTTAATGAGTGACTGATCCCTTTTCCGTTCTTCCTCTGCGACACAAGCTTAACTCGATATTGTGCTTTGTTGTTACCGAAGTGGAGACGATCGAGGTGAAAGCTGAAGCGCGCACGTGCTAGCGAACGCTTCCACGGTGTTGATGTCGCGCTGCTTTCGTTCCTGTGAGGCTCGGCGCCCGAGCTCATCCCTCACAACAAACACGGGTCCCTTTTCCCGTCATACAGGAACTCCACAACTGGTTGTGTGTCGCTGGTGGGGACAGGAAGCGCTTGCTGTCCAGCAGGAAATTGCCGCCGTCTCCGTGCCAACCATTGTGTTGCACGTGTTTACATGACCTCCCTCCATCTGTGCTGAATCCACACATTTGTGTTGTGTGTCTGCAGCTCGCCTGCCTGTTATGTTGTCGTTGTTTTGCTGTTGTTGGACCAGTGGAGAGCGAGCTGGATTTGAACGGTGTTGATTCTAAAGCATCCAGACCTAAAGAAAAGGTCATTGGGGTTAAAAGGAGCCTTGCGGACTTGTATGCCCCGCGCCCTCTCCTTCTAGGCCAAGACGCCGCGCTGAAATCAGCACTGTGGAGACTCAACGTGACCTCCGACAGTCATCGGCGCTGAGGTCAGCAGCATCATCGCCGCGCTGGCGATGACAGCTGCTAATGAGAGTGCGAACGCGGGCGGGCGGTGACGGCGACGGCGCGCTGGTGACTCATCAGGCGATGCTGGTAGCCTGTTAACATGGACGCCGGCCAACGCGACGCTGAAAACGTCCATCTGAAAACCTGGACACCTGTCAGAAAAATGCCAACGCCCCAGATATTTCAGGAACAACGGCTGAGGAATGTTGACATTTAGGAGGTTTCCTGCACTGACACCAAGTGCATGATGGGAGGATGAGTCAAGAGCAAAGGTAATTGCCATCAAATGGGATCAAACAGGCTTTTAAAAGCGTCAGCTGTCACTGAGTAAGACTGTGTGTGCGTGTGTGTGTGTGGGGGGGGGTCACTCCAATGAGTCATTCATTTGGTCTGTAAAGGTCATTCATCCATATGCTGGAGTTTGTTGGTGTCTTCTAATGACTTCCTTCACATGTCGGGCAAATCGATGCTCCTGTTTTCAGTGGGGGGGGGGGGTGCGTCAGTGACTCCGACCCTCATCTGTGCACGTGTTATTGCGCGTGTCAGGAATAATATGGATGAGCTTAATATTCAAGTGGCAAAGCAGCCAGGTGGGAATTTTCTAGGAGGTCGGACGACAGCCGGGAAGGCCATGTTGGGGACCCGGATTGGGACCAGTCCGGTGCACCCAGGTGGTCTCCAGCCGCACTCAGAGCGGAGACGCCTCGCCGACTTCCAGCCCCACCCGTCTCCTGCACGGCGAGAGACGTCTGACTGCCTCGTCCTCTTTCATCAGTGCCTGAGGAGGATGATAACGGGCTGGAGCTTCGTCGTTGATTGAATTCAGGTAGAAAGGCTCATTTCCAGAGCATTGATTGCTTCCTTAATGAACAGACAACGCGGAGCCCTTTGTATCAAGACTCTTGGTTTTCCATTTATGAGGCTAAAACGTAGACAAACAAAGGGAGATAAGCTAGCTCGCAGCATATCTGCCTCTCTATCAAGGGAAGAATGGGAAGAAAACACTCTGAGGGGCAGATTAAATGGCCTGTGTCGGTGGCTTGACTTGGAGGAGGAAGGAAATTACCTTTTGATCTTTTCTTTAGCATTTTCCTTCCCAAATTGATTTTTTGCGGCATGAACATGAATCACAAAATAAACGGTTTCCTTTTAGATCGGAGATTGGAAAGACAAATCACCCGGCAACAATTTAGCAGCAGTTCGTGGACGCCGGCTGCCTCTTGTCTCATATATAACAATGGTCCCGTGTCTTTCATGGACTCTCTTCCAGACTGTTCTTTTATTTTTTATGACGTCATGGGTCATTTATTAGCTCGTCCATTCAAAAAAAAAAAAAACAACAACCACGCAATAGTAAAAAAAAAAAAAAAAGATCTTATGCAAGCCTGAAGACAACATTGCATCAAAGCAGATGTTTGAATCATTAGCACACAGCGGTTATCCAAAGATAACCTTTGCCAATAAATTGTAAAACTCAGCTGCTGATGGCGAACAGTTTCCCATCATGCAAGACGAGCCCAGAGTCACAGACCTGGCTCTGAAGGACAAAGACGCAGGGACAGTCGTCCCTCTGAATGCATGTGAGTGGACGGTTTTAGTCAGCTGGTGAGCTGAATGAACCAGTGACGGGAAAGTATGAATGAAGCGGTTATATAACAGGAAAAAACCTGACAAAATCGTCCGACCTCCTTTATTTTACTCCTCCCTCCCCCCATGCAAAGTGCATAGCGGCTGTTTGTACAGCGTGTTAAAGTTACACAAGATTTTGCGTGTATTATGGATAAACTCTTGTTTCCATCATTTCCGGAAGCATTATATTGACCATGTGACAGTTTCTTTTAGGGATTTCTTCTCTCCCCAAAATTGCAAGACACTAAGCTAATATTCCTAATCAATAATCAGGGGTGGAGACATGTTGGACAGCACCTGTGATTCACCGTTTCCTTTATTGGCGTCGACATTTTTTGATTTCGGATAGATGAAATGGATTTTTCCTCCCACTGAACCTGGCAGGTCCAAACCTCTCGTGACAGGTTTGTAAGACCAAACCTGCTGGAATATGTTTGGACACACGACTGATTGAACCCTCGTATCAGGGTTGGGAAAGTTCAGCCTTGATGTGACGTGTTTACACAAGGTTTCACCATTCTGTGACTCACAAACGTCTCTGGTCGCATCCCCACTTTATGCAAATCACACTTCATATTGCCCACCGTTTCTGACACACTCTTTATGGTCTCATAGAATGATACGCAAGCATATATGCTCCCCTCCTCGCTCAGTAAAGAAGGAATTTGACGCTGTGATGATGTATTAACGGGCGCACCTTAGCCGATTCAGAACTAATGCTTCTAAACACTGTTCCAACGAACAAACCTCAACATCCAAGCAACTTGGAATGTGGAAAGTTAGAAAGTTAAAGTGTTTATCGGGGACGATGTACCAAACAGGTTTGTCACTCGCTAATAACCCCCTTTATTGCGTCTTTTCGCAGCAACAAAGCTAACTTTTCGTCGCTTGCGCAATGCGAATGATAGCAAAATCTTCTTTGATCCATTGTAACATTGAGCAACTTATGAAATGTTCGTTCGCCCCAAGGAAGGAACAAAAATTCCATTGGATTGTTTCAGCCGTTCATTCATTCCCACCTTAATAATGTAGTTTTAGAGCAGTTAGCTTAGTTGTTTATTCGGACACTGTTTTGAGCCACGGCTGGGTATCTATTTTATTCTGCCTGCGTGGCCGCCTTATTAGGAACCATCCGTTCCTCCTGAGCAAAGCAGTGGACCATCCTCAACGGAGTCCCTAAGACTGTGGTAGCCCGGTGGGAGGGAAGGGCGGGGGCTGTTCCAACAGAGGGGTTCATCCCACAGGGAAGCCAATGAAACAGAACCCTGAATCGGCGGTTTAGCTGGAAGCTTGTGTCATGATGAGGGGACTACCAAAGGAAAAGGAGACTCAAACCTCCCACGTCTGACCTTCGCCACCGTTGATCGGAGGAGCTTTGACAGATATTGAAAAGCTGTGACTCATCTGGCCTGCCCCATCTCACCGCCTCTCACAGAGGAACTGTTTAGAAATAGGATATTTGAAAATCCAGCTGATCTTTTTTGCTTCTCCTATAGGTTCAATACAGCATCTCAGAGACAGCGTTCCTGCAAACAGGCTGCAGATCTGCGGCCGGCTCAGGAAACGGACGCGTACGTCTCCCCACAAACGTGTTATTGTGCATCGTGCACCGTGAAGAGACGGTAAACAAGAGGCGCTAAATTAAAATAAGAGACGCGTTTTCATTAAAAGCAGATACAAGGGGAGAGTTTGGGGCTTTCCGACAGAACCGTTTCAGATCTAGCAGTAGAAACGTGGCTGATTGTGTGTGTGTGTGTGTGTGTGTGTGTGTGTGTGTGTGTGTGTGTGTGTGTGTGTGATCAGATTTCTGAACTCTTATAAAGTCGACGTCCTCTCAACCCCCCCGAACATGTGTGTGGGAAACACAAAGCCAAATCGACACGATTGTGTGAGGCCTGACAGCAAAACTGGGATCTGTCTCTGTCTTTGTCACACACACACACACACACACACACACCACACACACACACACACACACACACACATTTCCATCGCCACCCCCTTGTTCTGACTGTTTCATGAGATTCAGTGGGCAGAGTGTGTGTGTGTGTGTGAGAGAGAGAGAGATGGAGGGAGAGAGAAAGAGAGAGAAAAGGAGAAAAGGTGTTTAGTTGAATCACCATGGGATAATTCACACCTTTTTTTATTACGTGCACACCTGCACACACACTCTACCACCCAGTGAATGGAAAGACTGTGACCAGAAAGATGGAACAGACAGACAGACAGATAGATAGATAGATAGATAGATAGATAGATAGATAGATAGATAGATAGATAGATAGATAGATAGATAGATAGATAGATAGATAGATAGATAGATAGATAGAGATAGATAGATAGATAGATTTGACTGGGCTCTTTAATTAAACCGTTCGCGTCCTTAAAAGGAGACCCGTGTCACATTTGGAAGACAGATTTTTTTAATTTATTTTTAAAAAAAACAACGTTCATTTCGCTGGTGCTGAGGTTTCGGGAGCGTCAGCTGACGCACGGCTCGGCAGATTAATGTGATCTTCAGTGGAACCTGACATCAGCACTCACAGAGCTTTATTGGCTCTTTATTCAGAGGCAAGTTAGAGAAGAATGTCAGGGGAGAAAATGCTGGAGCATCGTTACACACAATACTGAAGCGTTTCCTATCCTCCTATTTCTGGCCGAGAGACACAAAAAAAGGACACTAAGTACTTAAATGCGTGGAAGTATGGAAACGATCCCAGGGAGAGAGAGAAGAGCGTGAGCGGCTTGTGTGAAACAGAGCAGATGCAGCAAGATTAGCAGCAGCGTGTGCTGCGGCTCCCAGAGATCTCAGCGGTGTGTTATTTTAAGAGATGTGATAAATGTGGGTATTTCTACCAAACTGTTGGAGAAGCAGGTCACGCGGTGACTCACAGTCTGCAGCGGCGCACAGCTACAGGAGCTTGGATGGTTGGAGGGTGGAGGACGACGGGGAAGAGAACGAGCTCCAGTTTTCTGGTTTACCACATATCGATGTTGTCGTATGTACTCGGCCACTGAAGCTCCCTCTTTCCCTTTTGTAGTTTTTGGGATATTTTTCCGACTCATTGTGAGTGGACGACGTAGTGATGAGCTGAAGATCCTCTTTGGGTCGCTAAGCCCCGTCATGGTGTCGCCTAACGAATACGCACGTTTTGGGCCTATTAATAAATAGAATACACTCACAGGTTGTTGAGGGGGGCCTCTAAATGACTAAATTATTAATTAAAATATTCTCATGTCTGGCTTTCCTCATAAAGATGACGGTTCTTATATCTTTTGCTAAGGAGCCATCTGTTGGGCACTGTTTTTCACATTATGGGATGCATTGAGTGCACTAAATAGAGCACAGCGATCCTCCCTTAACTTTCAGACACCTCTAGTAATTAGTGTACTCCCTACTTAGTGCACTATTTAGGGAATCAGTGTTGAGTTGAGATCAGTTGAGTTCAGATGCGGCTCAGGTGGTACCGCCAGTTTGGTGAAGTCACTTCCTGCCCCAGTCACATGATCGTCACCTGACTGTCACACCAGGATGTTTGGGGCACGTCACTCGGACCGACTGAGCAAAGGTCAAACAAAGCTAGAAACGGTTCGATTGGGGCATTTAAAGGGTTTGTGGCAATTATTAAAGGAGATTAATGGAGAATTAAGATGTAACTCTGGAGCAGAAACACGGCGAGCTAAATATGGAGATGTGTGTGTGTGTGTGTGTGTGTGTGTGTGTGTGTGTGTGTTGTGTGTGTGTGTGTGTGTGTGTGTGTGTGCGCTCTGCATGTGTCATCTGGGCCGTCGTATCTTGACTTGAGCTGGAGAATACCAAACATTCCTGTTTCATGTGGAATTTCTCAGCTGCCGCCGCATCAGTTGTGACGCGCGCTGAGCGTTCGGTTACTCACGACGGGAACGGTCGTTGTTGCTCGTGCACATGACCCGACCAAGAGCCGACATGCCCGCTGCGTGTCCTGAAATACCTTTTGATTGACTTCGCATTAAACTGTGCAACGCTGCTTTATTAGGAAGGAGGAGGAACTTTCCGGGTGAACTTCCTTTCCTTGATATATACAAACAACACAGCTCTGTCCTAATAATAGATTGTTTTACACTGTGTGTGGAAATTCCAGAGTAAAATGAAATGTTTAAGGAAATAATCTATGTTTGCAGATGTTTTTTTTTAGCAAGGTTTAGATGAGAGTGATTCTTTTTATGTTTACTATCGCCACTGACCTGAATTTTGGAATGTGGGCCTTTAAGGAGTTTATACTTCTGATGTTCAACGTATTTCAGATGAATTTGGAATGATGAGTTAACGCGAAATGAGAGTATTTCCCATGAATTGCTGATCACTAAGAATTTTACCATGAAACTTCTCTGGTGAGTCACATCTGCTGCTTGTGGTGATGTGTTCAGCAGGGGGTGGCACGAATATGTAGGTCTGCATAGGAAGCAGCATGAACATATGGAGGGCCTGTCTCCAGACTCAGGAAGCACCTGTGCAGCGGAGAGAAACGTACGTACCAGCGAAAGCCAGCCATTGTGTTTGGGTGCTTTTTATAAGCTGCAAGGAAAAAAGGGACATTCTGAACAGGAAGTAAGTTGACGCACTGGAATACCACACTTGTACTGTCAATACCTTAGCAACAAAAACCCTCTCGTGACAAAAGTTACTTTGCGGAAAGTACAATTTGCCCCCAGATATTTTTGGGTTAGCCTTTTTATGTAAAAGATGAAGACAAGATGTAGTTATTTCCTCTTTAAGGCAACCAGGTGAGAACACATTTACATTCTAACATGCCCCCGTGACTCGTCTCTTGTGTGTCATGTGACCTAGTAAAGCAATACGAATAGATGCATGTTTTCTTTTACCAAATCACAATGCAAACCATGAAACAGATTGTAGATAGGGCTGAAGTGGGCTACTTGCCTGGTTCGTCTTGCTTGTCTGGTTTTCCTGTTGTTACAGTTGACACTAACAAACCCATTGATGAAATAAGAGCTCACAATTGGATGGTGGGGCCTCCCCTCTCATCAGCCATGATGTCACAAGCTCAGATTAGACTGAGCCATATGGTACAATTCCTGCTGTCTTTCTAATCCTCACACACCATCCTTCTCTCTCCCTCTCTCTCTCTCATCCATCCTTTTGTTTTCTGTTGCAGCATCTGTCTTGCTGCCTGTCGTCACATTTCTCCCCCTCTGTTTTCATCCTGTTGTTGTTCGTGCAGCAGATGCAGCATAATGCAAGGCATATTTGCTTGACCCGCGTGGACAAACAAGCTTTTCACAGCTCTATACCTGGAAGAGCCATGCACATGGGTTTCAGAGCGACTTCCAGCAGATTTTATGTACCTGGCGTGCGATCATTGGGATCCATTCCCACTGTGTGTCGCATTATGTTCAAACACACAGCGACACAGACAGACATTCGAACTGGATGCAAACGGCCCTTAGCTCCATGTCAGGTTTGATTGGATGTCGTGTGAATACAGTGTGACGTTTAAAGCCGCTAATTCTTTTGAAGGATTAGGCTTACACGCTTGGGGATGTGAGGCAGGTTCAGTGGGCTATACTCAGGAACTAACGGAAGCCCTGCAACTGAGCGGAGATCTGCTGTAGGCTGAAGTTCCTCCTCCTATACTGAACACGATGGGAAATTGAGAGAATTCAGTGGTAAAATTTGTGATAAATATGTGAAAAATGTATTAATTTTAGGAGATTTGGTCGCGAATTATTTAAAAAAAAAGAAGCTTATCTTTTTATGAAACGGTGTCCCATTTGTTATGGATCATTGTCTGAAATGCCGATGATAGCAAAAATATATATTTGTCTTTTTTTAGTTTTATGTGGTCAGAAAAAGTGAAAATTTTTTAAAAAGTAAACCTTAGTAATAGATGACGGGCAGTGAGTAAAGGTTTAAACTAGAGCCGCCCTGGGCTTTTTATTTACCTTCACCGGGGGCGGAGTCAAGGCGCAGTCACCGGCGTGGGCGTGGCTTCCTGATGTAATCTCGCCTCGTCAGAGTCCTTATATGGGTCGTAACGTCACTGGCCGGAGGTTCATTCACATAAAACTGATGGGTGGAATCCCCTCGTAGGTTCAGACGCGCACGGTCATCGCTCATCCGTGTGCACCTTCAGGAGGAATCTGACTAATTCTTTAGGCAATAACGGCATCAAAATGAAAGTATCCAGCATCGACTGTCGCCGGCTGAGGAAGATAATCAGGAAAGACTGCGGGAGCTGCCTTATTGTCGACTGCCGACCTTATTTCTCATTCACGAACTCCAGTATCAAAGGTTCGGTCAATGTCAACCTTAATTCGGTGGTGGTCCGGAGGTCCAGGGGAGGGCCCGTGCCCTTAAAGTTTGTCATTCCGGATGAGAGTGCGCTGTTTCGGCTTCGGGAGGGCAGCATATCGGCCATCGTGGCTCTGGATGACCGGACGTCCCACTGGCAAAAACTGAAAAAGGACAGTGTAGCACAAATAGTAATAAACACTCTCTCTCATCTGGTGAGCGGGGCAAATATCTGTTTCCTTAAAGGTAAGAACCTTATTTTCTAGAGAAAAAAACAAATGGTTTCATGTATTAATCTGTGGAAAGTAACACTGGACACTGTTTTGTGTTAAACGCTCCACTAACATTGTTCATTCGTGACAAAAGAAAGAGTTTAAATAGTCACATCAGCTTTAAACATATGCCCCTTTGTATGTGTAGAATATTTATATATTCTAGTGTATTATATTCTAGATAGATAGATATAGAGATAGTACGTACAAGAACGTTTTCTTGTTAATTGTCATAATTTGCGCACGCTAAATTAGATCACAATTATCTCAAATTGTTCCACTCGTTTAAAAGTCTTGTGTGTGTGTTTTTTTTTTCTTCTTTTATTTTCTAAAGCCCAAACTGTCTTGTTTAAGAAATCAAACGGGGTCTATATGATATCATCGTCATACCCACATATTTCTTGGGAGGATAAATATCCTGCGTGCGTCAACGGAGCGGATGAGTCAGTGCGCGAGTAACGCGGCTGCTACGACGGCTTAAATTCATCAAGTGAAATTAAATCTCCTCTCTTTTTCGCCTAAAACAAAGGCTTTCGGGGTTGTGAAAATGTGTTAAAACACATCCGTTTCCGTCTGTCACCTCCGAGTTCTCAGGATGTTGCCCTAAAAGGATTACTGGTCCTCCGACTGAAGGCTGCTGTATTTAATTACCCGTCGTTAATCAGGTTACAAAGGTTATAATCCGCTTCTTAGAATGTTTCACAAACATCGCTTTTTCGCAAGACTTGCGCGTAGAGAATTATTCTTAGCTCGTTTCTCGAAATCCGAATATAATTACAATCCCCTGACCTAACTTCTCCTTTTCAGGAGGGTACGAGAACTTCCACGCTCAATACCCTGAACTTTGCACCGAGGTGAAAGCCATCGACCACAGCGGAAATGAAACCGAGAAGAGAGTCAACAGCCAGACTGAGACTCGTTGTAACCACAAACCAGATTATGATCAGGTATGGAAACACCCCGTGTGCTCCCTACACTCCCACGCAAAGCGCGCATTCAGGCACCTGCACAATTAGAGCTATTTTTAACCCCGTCAAGCACAGCCTGGCAACATCAGAGAGGCTTGTGTTCGACATCAAAACATCCATTTTATATATTCTGACCTTCGCCGCTCTCAGATCTTCTTGACCAAACAGCTGGGAGAAATTCACTTTCATCTGTGACCTTTCTTCTGCTCCACTGCCCAAATCACAAAGAAAGAGGACTCTGTTGTGTTTGTGGGGGACAATTTCACACGTTCTCTTTAAGGGGAAATCCATGTTTAGGTGCGTTTAGTCTGCTGAGGATCATGATGTTTGGCCAATGTTTAGCTGCCAGTCCTTAGAGCATTAAGCGTCACCATTGTGTTGTGTCTCGGATGCTAAATCACTTTTCTTTTTAGCTCCATCCTCATCTGCGTAAACTCACTCACTCAAAACCGTCTTCTTCTTTCTTCAGGGTAAACCAGTAGAGATTCTGCCCTTCCTCTACCTCGGTAGTGCCTACCATGCCTCCAGAGAGGACTATCTCAGAGACCTTCACATTACGGCCTTGCTCAACGTGTCACGCAGGGACCTGCAGCCGGCCAAGGGTCACTACAACTACAAGTGGATCCCCGTGGAGGACAGTCACATGGCCGACATTAGCTCCCACTTCCAGGAGGCCATAGACTTTATCGGTAGGTGGAAGTGAATTAATATCTTAATTCTGAATAGTGACTGACTGTCAGCGCTTTGAAAAGCAGACTCACCGAGGCCGACTTTGTTTATTCTCAGTACGCATTTGCATGGGGTCTTTAAATGGCCGCCTAAACATAGTTCTGTCTATTTCTGTTTCAAATAAACCTCAGTTGTGGCTAGCGCCATTCGCAAATAGAACGCCATAAGTAACCCTGCTGTAATCAGTTTATCTTGATCACCTGCATCCAATCCCTCACAGCCACATACAGCAAGAATCCTTTCATTCAGGATTAGCTCATTTCCCCCTTTCGTCCCCACCTCCTCCTCCTAAACCTACACTGGAAAAGGAAAAAAAAAAAGCCTCCCACACGACCATTCCCTCTTGAGGGTAAACACAATGCCTCACTTTGCAGGGTGTGGCCAGTAAGGGTGACAACTCGGTGAGCTGTGATTAGTAATAACGGGTGGAGGAGGCTGTGTGGGGGCCGACTGACACACAGAGTTGTTTATAGGTTTTGGGAGGAGGATAAGAGCCGTCTGGCTGATGCACAGAAGCACTGTGATATGCATAGGTAAGCGTTGCTGATAGGCCTGATGATGGCGGCAGGTGGGCTAATGTGTTACAGATTGGAAGAGTGTGTGGGAGAGCAGAGGGGTTCCGAATAATAAGAGAGACGCGCATGATGCTGGTGTCTGTTTATAGGAAAGCACAACCAAGGACAAAGCTTACCCACTCGCAGCTCAGCTGGCCGGTATTGGCTGCATGCAAGTGTTGCTATTGTGCTTTGATTGCCTACATTGAGGGCTCTTTCTGTCTGAGCCTTATTTTTTTCATTACATAAGGCTGGACATTCTGTCAGCGTTAACACATTCATAAGCAATCCATCCAGAACCACTATATAAAAACAATAAATCACCAGCCAGGAACCTGTCTGAGCTAATGTACAGTCAGGGAGTAGATAATAGAAACTACCGATCCTCCAGGAAGAAGCAGCTGTGTGAGCCGCACATCGTTATCCGGTCAGAACGCGCCACTCAAGGACGACCATAAGAGCTCCCAGTGTGGCTTGTTTTTTCGCCCATACCCCGTCTCTTGTGTCATACCAGATTCCAAATTGGAACCTCGTGATTCATTCATGGGCGATACAAAGGGTGGCAAATGGCCGCGCGTGGGTCTACTTGACATATAAAGATGATCGGATTTACCATGTTCTTGGAATTTACCTTGGAAAACTAACTCGATGACTAAATTATGGCTTGACATCATTGGCTGGATGGAGGGATAAAGAGTGATGATCGGTTGCGGTGCGGGAGGGGGAGGTCTGACGTTCTTTCGTGACTCACACGGGCCTCTCAGGTGTGTTTGTGTGCAGAACTGACTGTGCGCACATACCTGTGTCTGCAAATAATGCAAACTAACAAAGCCGACCTCCCTGGTAGCATGAAAAGAATAAAGAAAGTTCATGGATGTTTTCTTTGTCCTTCCAGATAATGTGAAGCAATCGGGGGGAAAGGTGTTGGTCCACTGCGAGGCAGGCATCTCACGCTCTCCCACAATCTGCATGGCCTACATCATGAGGACGCAGCAGCTGCGGCTAGATGCGGCTTTTGACATCATCAAGCAGCGTCGGGACGTCGTCTCGCCCAACTTCAGTTTCATGGGTCAGCTCCTACAATTTGAGTCGGAGGTCCTCTGCACCGCACCGACGCACACGGTGACACCGGAACCGGCCACGACCTGCGCCCCTGAGTCAGCCTCCTTCTTTGCTAATGACTTTACCACCACATTCAGCACCAAAAACTTTGAGCCATCAGTGTTCACCCTCCCTAGCTCTCGCCTGCAGTCCCCAGTCCACCACCACCAGTTCAAGCTGAGCCCAATAACTGCACTGCCTTAAAGTGAACTGTGACATCCCGTAGTCTTACTTGAAGAGTTAAATGTATAAAAAAAATAATGCTGTCTGCACGGCTGGTGGGGAAACCAGTCAATCAGAAAGGCAGAGTCAGCAAAAGAACAAAGACATATATTATGATGTTCAGCTAACTTGTCTAGAAAGCCTATGATACTGGCCTGTCTTCTGAGCTGCAGTGATGAAAAACAGCTGTTTTAAACAACAATATTTTTAAAAGAATTGCCTTAGGTTGATATCATGGTTTATATACCCACTTACATAATTCAGTCAGGCATTTAAAATTAATTTATTTCAAAATCACAGTCGGTCTTTCTTTTTCAATGATGTGGACGTGACTGTGTTTATTAAATGTTTTCACCAGAAAATAAAGTTGTCACACAAACGAGTCATTTGTGCTTTAATATGTCCATTCAGTTCAGAAATTTTTATTTGGGGTAAGTTGGCATATGCAATAATCATATATTCCTATAATATAAAGAACCATATTTTAAATTTTTTATCGGTTCTTTTAATGAAATCATTTTGGACAGACTTGGTAAAAGGGACAACAGTGACACCTGCAGTACTCTTAACGAGCAGATAAACTGCAGCGTAAATCAGTTAATTCAAGAGCCCTGAAATCTATTGGTTTTATTGCAGAATCTAAATAGCAAGTGTAACAACGTGATGCTCCTGCACTCTTAAAGCGCTTGCATTGGATTTTAGGGGGGAAATGTTTGGCAACAGTGAGGCCGCGTTTGCCTTTACAAAACGAACATTTATTGTTTTCATCAAAACCACATTGGTCGTGTTCATCTTCTATTGAGTGTCTGTTAATCTGCGGTTTTACATGCAGTAATAAATGATTTCGCTCTCCATTATCCACACTTCTGTCTTTGGCGCCCAGCGTGCTGACAACTAGACTGTACCAACTGTATAAGCAAGGGGGAAATATATTATACAAAGGTTTTTTGCGCTTTGCTCGTCCAACTTCACAGTGATGACGACATAAATAAGGTTTACATTCATATGTTAATGCTTCTGTCGGTTTTTTGTAGTTTATTTTAATTTTAAACATTAATTCGTAACTTGTTTGAAATATACGGCGCTCCTTTCACATAATGGTACGACCGATTCCATCCCGCCCCCGCCGCCATTTTCCATGTTATTCTCTTTTGCTACTCAGTGATTAACTTGTTGTGAATACATCGATTTTAGTTATATTAAGTTTGGCTTATTAAATTTCCTACTTCTCCATTTAATTGGAGGGGAGGAATTTATCTCCAATAAAGCGAAGGAGACGCCTTGCTTCGATAATCATCATGTATATCAAACAGGTAAGCTAACTCGTCAGTACTTGTGCACTGCACACTGTCACCGGCCTAACGATAATTTGTGTTATTACGGCTTTTTACCGCATAATTTTAACTTTTCCTTTCTCACTCACTTCAACGCTTTGCAACAGAGCACACCAAACACAACTTTACACAGTGAACTTGAGCATGCGAGCCACAGCTTCTCGGATGAACCATTTCCCATCATCCTTGTCGGGATGCTAGGCTAACGAAGTAGCTTAGGTTCACGGAATGCTTCTTTTTTTTGCAACTATCGTATCAATCAATATTTATTGATTGCGTTAGGCGGATACATTAAATCGAATAGTTCCACGTTCGGATAAACGATCTATTTTGATTAATTGGCTAATGTGCAAACCGACTAGCGCGTTTCAATGAATCTGTGTCAATACAGAAGCCGCGAAGGGCCTTTTGAAAATCATGGCACACTCATGTTACAGTGAGGGCGGCTCTTAACCCCGTTTAAACGGCCCTACGAAACAATATTAGAGCGTATTCGCGGGATGATGCTGTAAAAGCGGTGTTCTTTCGTGCAGGTAATCATCCAGGGGTTCCGAAGTTACAGGGACCAAACGGTGGTAGACCCCTTTAGTCCGAAACACAACGTCATAGGTGAGTGTTCGCTTATTTTAAGACCTTTGATAAGTTCTGATTTCATTCCACTTACTTTTTTTGCTTTGTCGTTCTTTTTTTCCACTCAGTTGGGAGAAATGGTTCTGGAAAAAGTAACTTCTTCTATGGTATGTTATGTGTTTATTCCTCTCAGACGTCTGTTGTCATGTTTTCATTCAGTGAACTGATAAATGGACTTTACTCGCTGTTCTGATTCTTTTCTTAGCCATCCAGTTTGTCCTCAGTGATGAGTTCAGCCACTTGCGACCCGAGCAGCGGTTGGCCCTGCTCCATGTAAGTGCACTCAAAGCCCTGATACACTAGAAATCACAGCGACGTTTTTGTGTTTCTCTAACACACATGAACATCTTTCATGCCATTTACATTTGTCGCTTTATCACCGCAGGAAGGAACGGGCCCCCGTGTCATTTCAGCCTTTGTGGAAATTATATTTGACAACTCTGACAACCGTTTGCCGGTAGGAATGAAACAAATTCCTCTTGTATACATCTCACCCTCCTGTTTTATGACTTGTGAAACTGGTGTTTGTGTAGTAAAAGCTTAACATTGGCGGTACAGCCACCCAAATCATGCTATTCCCTTTTTTGACCTAGAGTTTTATTCTTTCAGATTGACAAAGAAGAAGTCTCACTTCGCCGCGTCATTGGCGCAAAGAAGGACCAATACTTCTTAGACAAAAAGATGGTGACGTACGTATCAACGTCTGTGACTGGTCATGCTATCAATGGAAATAGGGTCCCTGTTGATTTGTGTAATAACATGTTTGATGGCGTGTTTATTGCAGGAAAAATGATGTCATGAATCTCCTGGAGAGCGCTGGCTTTTCACGCAGTAACCCCTACTACATTGTTAAACAGGGCAAGGTGAGAACAGGAGGGGCAATACTTCAATATAAAAGAATGAATGAATGGTGCTTTGCATCAGTGCATACGGTGTCCGGCTGGGTGGAAATGGTAGCCAAATTTGGATGCGTAGGGGCTTTGACTTCTCTCAGTCTGGAAAATGGAGCCAGGGTATTTCAGCTAAATGTGTATTATGTTCAACATGTCACAGATCAACCAAATGGCCACAGCACCTGACTCCCAACGTCTGAAACTACTGAGGGAGGTGGCGGGAACCCGGGTTTATGATGAACGGAAGGAAGAGAGTATTTCTCTCATGAAAGAAACAGGTAGAATGCTGTTAACATTTTACACGATTACTCAAATGGTCTTAAGCACTCCAAGACTAACTTGTACAATCTGCTACACTGCATTCACTTTTTGAAACACTAACAAATCCCATTAGTTGTATTTAAGTTGTAATTAGTAATGTTCTGTTTTAAATCACCATCTTTGTGTTTTAGAGGGAAAGCGAGAGAAGATTAATGAGCTGTTAAAGTACATTGAAGAGCGTTTGCACACTTTGGAGGATGAAAAGGAGGAGTTGGCTCAATATCAGAAGTGGGATAAGATGAGAAGAGCTCTAGAATACACCATCTACAACCAGGAGTTGAATGAAACCCGTGCCAAACTGGACGAGGTAACAAGATTGATGAAAGAAAGAAACATTTTCTTGGGTTTTATGTCCTGTACGAGGAAAAAGCATTTCTGCCCCAGTTGTGTTCAGCTTCAGTAGCAAGACAACAATATTCTATTGGTGTATTTGTAGTTGTCCAGCAAAAGAGAAACCTGTGGAGACAAATCCAGACAATTGCGCGATGCTCAGCAAGATGCCAGAGACAAAGTGGAGGTAAAGTATTTGCTAAAAAAATATTACAGCTTATTTATCTTGAGATGAATATTAATTAGTGGATTAGTGTTGGTTTTAAAAATATCAATTGGTCTCTACCAGGTCGTTGGATAATTGTGGCTTATTACGATTTTCTTTCTTGTGTTATATTGTAGATCACAATGTTGCTGTTGACCATATGAGGAGGCTTATATTTTCCTACTCTAAAGCACCCTTATCCGCGTTCTTGAATTTGAACTGGGTCCTTGGTGTATTTTTTCTTTTTCCCTTCTGTAGGAAACGGAGCGCGTTGTCCGAGAACTGAAGTCCAAGATCTCTGCTATGAAGGAGGAGAAAGAGCAGCTATCGGCTGAGCGCCAGGAGCAGATCAAACAGAGGACCAAGCTGGAGTTGAAGGCCAAGGACCTGCAGGATGAGCTGGCAGGCAACAGTGAACAGAGGGTACGGAAGCCTTCCACCTGCGTCACCATGCGCATGTGATGCTGCACCAGTAACACCCCTCTACATCCTCTGCACTTATGTAAATGTATCACAATTTAAAAAAATAATAATAAGGCCATCCTGTAATTACGTTGATGTGACATTGAATATTGTGTTAATTAGAATGAACTGAGTAGCAGCCGGCTGTTCGTGGCCGTCATACCTCATTCCTGGCACTACATTTTGTGTACAGAGCTGGCATGGCTCATTCTACTTATGGCCTTGTGTTCAGTGTTTATTTGTGTGCACGTCCGATTGTGGTGAAAATCATACTTATCAGCTTTATTGACTCAGTCTCTGTGATCCTTGATGGGCATCTGGCTGCATGTTTGCTGGATAAAGCCCCCCTGTGAGGACTGGCAGTCGATCCGCCAATAGTTATTGGAGCAAAATGAAAAGGAAGGAAATCTGTCCTGCGTCACTGCCTGATCTGGTCTGAGCAGCCGAGAGTAGTTTTGATTTAAAATTGGGCTTTTTTTCTTCTGCAGAAACGTTTGCTGAAAGAACGGCAGAAACTGCTGGAGAAAATTGAGGAAAAGCAAAAAGAGCTTCAAGAGACGGAACCCAAATTCAGCATGGTCAAAGAAAAGGAAGAGCGTGGAATCTCCAGGTAAGAATGACTCACTCTTTCTGCTGCCCCCCCCGCGCAGCTGGTGACCAAGTATAACTCAGTGAGTCAGTCATCCATTTCGAAGACATCTTGATTAAAGGAAATCAAGGTGGATGCAGTCACTATTTCAGCATTTCTTTTTTATAACTAGACATGACGCAGGCAGGAGAAAACATTCTGATTTTGTTTGTTGTAACAATTTGTTAGGATATCGACTTTTGCTTAGATGCCTCATTTGTGTGACTTCCTTTCTTCTTTCTCTGGTTATTTTCATCAATTATTGTTTCATTCCAGACTGGCTCAAGCTACGCAGGAGAGGACCGACTTGTACGCCAAGCAGGGCCGTGGCAGTCAGTTTACCTCTAAAGAGGACAGGGACAAGTGGATCAAAAAGGAGCTGAAGTCACTGGACCAGGCCATCAATGACAAAAAGAGGCAGATTGCAGCCATCCACAAAGACCTGGAGGACACTGAGACCAACAAGGAGAAGAACCTGGAGCAGTACACTGTAAGACCACTCAAACAGTCCAGTGACTTTTCAGGATTTGTTTAAGCAAATGTAGCCGCTGCACAAATAATGGAAAAAACACCTTTAAAGGCACCTTTAAATAATATAATAAAAACAATCTGGTCATGGTATTATGCAATATTATCAAACAAAAATGTAAATATACATAAAACCTGTTGTTTTAAAAATTGCCTTCCTGAATTTAATCAATAGAAACAAGGTTTTTAATCGAAATGTTGAGATTTTATTTCTATTAATACAATGTGAAATTTCCATTTTGGCTTTTAATCTGATGCACTTTCGCCCCGTTTTCTTAGAAACTCGATCAAGATCTAAACGAGGTCAAGACTCGTGTTGAAGAACTGGACAAAAAGTATTACGAGGTGAAAAACAGGAAAGATGAGCTCCAGAGTGAAAGAAAGTAAGACGCTAATCCCCCTTTTTTTGTCCCCATATCGTCATAATTGAATGTGCATGTAGGTGGCAGAGTGGTGAACGCTGGTGCTCTTAGACATTTTAGTGAATCAGCGACACATTGTCGGCGCCCACAATATCAAACGCCACTTTTAGAACTGGGAGATATAATTGCACAAATCTCTGAATCATTCATAAAACACTGCAACAATACGACCTACATACCCTTAATTATATTTTTGCCCAGTTATCCTCTCATGGCAATCTGTTAGAAAATGATAATGTGATAATAAGTAGAAAGTACATTTTTAAAACTATAGGTGGAGAGTTAAGCGCTAAACGTTTTATCTATTTAGTAAAGTGTTCTTGTGCTTATCTGTGTCTGTCCAGCTACCTGTGGCGAGAAGAGAACGCGGAGCAGCAGGCCCTGGCAGCTAAGAGAGAGGACCTGGAGAAGAAACAGCAGCTCCTTCGAGCCGCAACCGGCAAGGTCTGTCTCCATGTGCATGGCTGCAGATTTCTCAGCTCGCATAGCGGCGCCACAGACGCGCTTGTCTGGACGTTATTGCTGTGATGGTGCACGTGAGCGAGAAGAAACTCAAAAGCATATACGTTTGTCAGGAATAGGCTCTTAACCCAATTCCAAAAGAAGTGCCAATTTTCACAGCATTGAAGAGTGGGGGGGGGAATGAGTTTTTGTGTTAGTGCTGCATTTTCAAACAGGTCGTGGTTGTTTGTGAGTAAAAAAAAAAACCCTTCCTGGAACAACGCTGCTGTCTCTCTCATTTGCTCACTCTGTTTTTATGCCTCTCCAGGCGATTCTGAATGGCATTGATAGCATCAACAAAGTCCTTGAGCATTTTCGCCGGAAGGGCATCAACCAGCATGTCATCAGTGGTTACCATGGCATTGTCATGAATAATTTTGAGTGCGATCCTGCTTTTTACACTTGCGTGGAGGTGACAGCTGGTACCAGGTGAGGGCTTTTGTCTTGCTTTCCCCCGCGGTAGCTCTTTGAATTGTTAAATACGTAAAGTAGCAAAACTCTACATGATTACATCGGCATAAATTTGGCGCTGTCAGATTGGTCATTTCGTTAATATTCATCTTACCAGCTGTCCCTTTTGTATATATTTCATGCATCCGGTTCCACTTTTTTCCCTTTTTTTATAACTGTGATGCTGGTTTCTCTCTAGACTGTTCTACCACATTGTGGAAACAGATGAAGTCAGTACTAAAATACTTATGGAGTTCAACAAGATGAACCTGCCTGGAGAAGTTACATTCCTGCCTCTGACCAAGCTGGACGTCAGAGACACTGCCTATCCTGAAACCAATGTAAGGAAAATGCATAAATAAATTCAAACCTCCACAATTGGATAACTACTGCATAACTAAAACAATGACCTAAAAGAATAGGTATTAGTTGGTGTCAAACATTATTAAAAGCAGTGTTATATTGGGCTAGTTTTCAGCTATTAGTAGCAGTGTTATAAATGAAATGAGAGGCTTTTATGAGCAAGATTTGCTGCTGTATTAATACGAGCATGTTCCTGTCCACTAAGGATGCCATTCCCATGATCAGCAAGTTGCGCTACAACACCAATTTTGACAAGGCCTTCAAGCACGTGTTTGGAAAGACCCTGATTTGCCGTAGCATGGAGGTTTCTACTCAGCTGGCCAGAGCTTTCACCATGGATTGTATAACTCTTGAGGGTGAGCTGAACTCTGATATTTTTGTGCGGAAAGATGAAATGATATCTCCTGTTCCCAGACCGCCGACTCCTGAAGTAGCAGCCTGATCATTGTCGCCATTACGGACAAGTCATCATATTGCTGTTCAAGCTGTTATCTCTTAATTAACATAACTGTTTTGCAACTGCCCCCAAGGTGACCAGGTAAGCCACCGCGGAGCTCTAACCGGAGGTTACTACGATACCAGAAAGTCACGTTTGGAGCTGCAGAAAGACATGAGGAAGGCAGAAGAGGAGCTGGGTGAGCTGGAGGCCAAACTCAATGAAAACCTTCGAAGAAACATTGAACATATCCTTTCTGATGCTGAGATTTTTTGCTTCAGGACTGTCTTATAATAGCATCGAAGGTTTCTCACGCACACTACGGTGTCGCGGTGCTGAGCGTGCTGTATCAAACCCGTCTGGGTTATGTAGCCGGCGGGAGTTTGCCTAGGATACATCGACATGTTCTAAGCAGGTCAGAAGAATTAGTGTGTTAGGTCACGTCGGCCAGAGCCATATGACTCACTGCCAGACAGCTCATGAAGGCCAAAAGGATCAGAGAGGATTTTGGTTTGCATGTACAATATGTTTATGGATAAGGTCACTTCCGCCCATGTGTGCCTGTGTTCGTGCACCTGTGTGCTGGGCTTATATAGGGGGGGGGGGGGGGGGGGGGTATTATTAAATCAGTGGCATCACATTCACAATTATTTAACCACCCCTACCTCTTCTCAGCAATAAGCTTGATTGTATTTGTGCTTTGATTCAAAGATTAGTGACAATAGTGGATGGATGTCACAGTGACTATCAAAGAAACTGAAGAGACGCAATTTATTGAACTTTGTCTGAGGCACATTATAGAATTGGAGAAGAGCTGCTGATTTAGTCGTCACCACTTTGATTAAGACTGGTTCACGATGTTCACGAAAGTCTAATGGATGCATTCAAAAGGTGTCATTTATGACTGATATTGTCGTGATATTGTGCTGTGTGCACTGACCAGAAAGAAAGAGACTCAAAACTGACCTAAAATGGATATTGTTCTTTCAAAAACACCTCCTGGTATAAGATTCCTTAACCTCTACCTCCACGCATCAACAATGAGATCGACCAACTCATGAACCAGATGCAGCAAATTGAGACCCAGCAGAGGAAGTTCAAGGCCTCCAGAGACAGTATTCTCTCAGAGATGAAGATGCTGAAGGAGAAGAGGCAGCAGTCCGAGAAGACGTTCATGCCAAAAGTGAGCGCACGCGCGCACACACTCACGAGAATCGTTAAAAATGACCAATCACCTGACTTGTACCCCGTCTCGTCCTCTTCAGCAACGTAGTCTCCAGAGTTTAGAGGCCAGCCTCCACGCCATGGAGTCCACCAGGGAATCGCTGAAGGCTGAGCTGGGCACAGACCTGCTCTCCCAGCTCAGCCTGGAGGACCAGCGCCGCGTTGACGACCTCAACGACGAGATCCGCCAGCTGCAGCAGGTCAGCAGAAAAAGTCTGAAACCTCAAACGTGTGATAAAGAACTAATGTTGGATTGATTTGGCCCTTTAAAGTACTAAAAGTACCACTTCCAACGCCAGCTGCTGGCAGCTCTCCCCTCAGTGAACTCTCAGCCAGACCTCGTTGCACAACACCTCCGCCCACACGACCTTTGTCGAGTCTTTATTTTACCCTGAATACCCCGACACTTGCCCTAAATCTGAGCCGCGGGGTCTCCATTCAGATGAGATTTATACGTAGTTCTACAATTATTGCAGTATAAGACCTTTTTTGTTGCTCTGGACTGAATTCTTTTGCTCTTGGCATCAATCTGCCAGCACCAACTCTTTGTGTTTGTGTTTTTGTGTTTGTGTTGACTCATTTATCCCCATTCAGGACAACAGGCAGTTGCTGAACGAAAGGATCAAGCTGGAAGGGATCATGACCCGAGTGGAAACGTATCTTAATGAGAACTTGCGGAAGCGTCTGGACCAAGTGGAGCAGGTACGCGATCCCTTTCTGACCAGTACGCCTTCAAAGACGAGATCTTAAGGAGGCCTTCCTGGAATAAAGGAATGAGAATGAGCAGGATGTGTTATTTTGTGGGGGTCTCACTGCTGCTTTGTTGTTTTTAATGTGAGTCATTAATTAGCACATTTGACCAGCAAAAATGAGCCACGTCATGTGATGAAAATGTTTGCTGTGATAAATCGGGACCACTTGAATGTTGCGTGAGCCTTCTCGTGGTGATGCGCGCTCGTTTTTACCCCCACAGGAGCTGAACGAGCTGCGAGAGACGGAGGGGGGCACGGTTCTGACAGCCACAACATCTGAGCTGGACGGCATCAACAAGCGTGTCAAAGACACCTTGGCTCGATCAGACGGTACGCCTTCCACAACCTCAAAGATTCTGGAAGAAATATTCAAGCTAACTTCTAATACAGCACCCTTCTTTGATCTCAGATCTGGATACTCTGATTGACAAGACGGAGGGGGAGATCAAGGAGCACATAAGGAGCATGGACCGGTGGAAGACCATCGAGAAGGAGCAGAACGATGCCATCAACCACGACACCAAGGAGCTGGAGAAGATGACCAACAGGCAGGGAATGCTGCTGAAGAAGAAAGAGGAGTGCATGAAGAAGATCAGGGAGCTGGGCTCACTCCCTCAGGAGGCCTTTGAGAAGTACCAGACCCTCACGCTGAAACAGGTATCGGAAAACAGCGTCGGGCCTCACAGTTGGATATCGCAGCCATGTTCTACTTGAGAAGACGACGAAAAGGAAACAATGAAACAGAATTCATGTTTAAAAAAAGGTGTATGGGCCAGATTTGACCTCCTGCTTCCAGGGAAAAGCAGCAGAACCCCCCCTGACCTCCACCGGGATGCTCAGTGACAGCAGGCTGGCTGGGTTGTCCTGTGCTCTGGCCGTCCTACCGACGCGCACGCAGCCGGTCCCAGGTCTCGCCTCGGGCGGCCCACTTGTTCACCAGTGACTCACACACTCCCGCTTCTTTTTTTAAGCCCCCCCGCCTCTGGGGGCAGCGAGTGCGAGTTGAGTGGACTTGCAAGCATCTTGAACCGTGTGTGCCTGTGCACCAAAATAGCCTCAGAATTGGTCATAAACACTCCATATAGTTAATCTTTTCCATTCCACTCCGCTCAGGGCTGAGTCGGTGCCATTGATTACACAAGTGGATGAGGGGGGGCCTTGCTCGTGTTCCTCCCAGTATTAGCAATGCAAATGCGGAGCTACATAGTTTGTGGGGGGGGGGGGGGGGGCATTGAGGCTTGCTGGACCGGCACTTGTTAATAATGAGGGTCGTTCTTGGAGGAAAAAGCTCTCAAAACTCCCAAGGTTCACAAAACGCTGCCATATTTTGGTGCACGAGAACAAACCTTTGGAAATGACAAAGGTGAAGACTGGAGGGTTTTATCAGGTTTTCCAGAACCTGGATCAGGTCAATCTGCAGGCAGAACCGCTGTCGACCCGTGAACGCAGATGTTGCAGTCTGGCTGTCCCTTCACCCGCGATAAAGTGGATGAACAATCGTTGTTTTTGCCTTTCACAGCTGTTCAGGAAGTTGGAGCAGTGCAACACGGAGCTGAAGAAGTACAGCCACGTCAACAAGAAAGCTCTGGACCAGTTCGTCAACTTCTCGGAGCAGAAGGAAAAGCTGATCAAGCGGCAGGAGGAGCTGGACCGCGGATACAAGTCCATCATGGAGCTCATGAATGTCCTGGAGCTCCGCAAGTATGAGGCCATCCAGCTCACCTTCAAACAGGTACACAGCACATTTAGGACGGGCTGAAAGAGTAAACACCAACACACCGAGTGTGTGTGTGTGTGTGTGTGTGTTGCCCTCTAGTGGTCCACTCCAAAAGTGCATTTTTCACCCTCCCTTTTTTTTTTTTTGTTCCCCTCTGTTTTTCTTTTCCTCTCAAGGTGTCAAAGAACTTCAGTGAGGTTTTCCAGAAACTGGTGCCGGGGGGCAAAGCCACCCTGGTGATGAAGAAGGGCGACGCCGAGGGCAGCCAGTCCCAGGACGAAGGCGAGAGCGGCGTGGACAGCGAGAGGGGGTCCAGCTCGCAGAGCAGCGTTCCCAGCGTCGACCAGTTCACGGGAGTCGGTATCAGGGTAAGCGATGGCTGTGTGTATGTGTGTGTGTGTGTGTGTGTGTGTGTGTGTGTGTGTGTGTGTGTGTGTGGTGTGTGTGTGTGTGTGTGTGTGTGTGTGTGTGTGTGTGTGTGTAATTAATAATTCTGAAATGACGCCACACTGCTGTGCTGTAGGTGTCCTTCACAGGGAAGCAGGGGGAGATGAGGGAGATGCAGCAGCTGTCTGGAGGTCAGAAGTCCCTGGTGGCGCTGGCGCTGATATTCGCCATCCAGAAATGTGACCCGGCTCCCTTTTACCTGTTTGATGAGATCGACCAGGCCCTGGACGCCCAGCACCGGAAGGCCGTCTCAGGTAACGTCTTTGCGCGTCTCGTGGCGCCGCCCCGGCGTCTCCGACCCGTCACCGACTCCTCCGCTCCTCCGCAGACATGATCGTGGAGCTGGCGGGCCACGCCCAGTTCATCACCACCACCTTCAGGCCCGAGCTGCTGGAGTCCGCCGACAAGTTCTACGGCGTCAAATTCAGAAACAAGGTGAGTTTCCCTGCAGGGGAAAAACAAACCAAAGGTTCTGATGCTCCAATTCATGGCTGCATGTATGTATATATTATTATATTATTATATGGAAAAGAACGGGAGTGTGTGTTTGTGTGTAGGTGAGTCACATCGATGTGATCACAGCAGAGCAAGCCAAAGACTTCGTGGAGGACGACACCACCCACGGTTAAGACTCCCAACTCTTCATCACCCTCCTCCTCATCCTCCTCTCCTACGCTGCCGCGCACTCCTCCGGTCCTCTCGGAACGAGGCGGAGCGTCACGACAAGCTCGGTCTCAAGAAGCTGAAAACAGTTTTCCTCCCCCGTACAGAGAGAAAAAGGGGGTTTTTTTTGGACACGTCACGGCAGGGGGTCGCCGTGGAGGGTGAGGAGGTCACGGAGAAACTCGGTTGAGGTCTTCATCTTTTTTGTAATTATACCTTTGCTAACTTTTATTTGTCCTAACCAGCCACGTGGTTTCATATGTGTAAAGGCTGTAGTTTGTTTTCATGGCTGTTACTGTGTCGTGTAACTTCCTGTTTGTAGGATCTCTGAACACCAGAGGTTTTAAGGCCTCACACTCAAGTCCTGCTTTATGGAAACAAGGACTATGTTTGGGATTAAAACTGCTTGTGTGTTGTTTAGTGATATCAAATCTGTTCTTACGTGTTTGGCCCTTTTTTTTTTATATGTAATTTCAACAGTTACAAAAATAAAATATCAACACGCAGTTTATTTCTGGCGCTGAACCTTGCTTCGCCACTAGGTGGTGCTGTGGTGTCGACAGCAGACCTGAACATACATTTGTCATAACGGAACCTTTTTTTTAAAAAAACCTAACGACTGTTTAACACCCAAAGGTCGTGACCTCTGCTTCCATGGCCCCTTGCTGCTCCAGTTTGGTTTGTATGTAGCTGCTCTGGTGCGAGGGATCAGAACCAGGCTGATAGCTGCTGTAATTTCCCACTGTTGTTTTTGCGTCCTGCTGTGCCAGAAGGCCCGGGCGCGGTGGTTCCGGTGCCGTGGCGGCAGCACGCCGCGTCCTCTCTTGACCCGGGCCCACCAGCAGGGAGCAGATCCGTTGGGTCAGCCGACACACGAGCGCCTGGATTGAGCGACGCTCCGTATGGGCCGTGGTTCTAAACCTACCAGGTAGAAAACTCTCAGCTGGGTTCCCACTTGATGAAAGCCGCTTCCGCCTGGGAACCGGACTAAAGCCCGCGAGGCCTGGGTTCCAACACCCCGGCAATAATCCCTCTGGTTGCGGCGGGTCGCCCCCGAGCGGCCCTCGCAGGCTTCGGTTTGCCAAAGCATGTTGTCACGTGTCCAAAGTCAGCAGGAGACAAATGTTTCTGGTCACATTAAAGCCGGCGGTTCTGCCGGGCTTTACTGGGCGGGATATAAAAACCCCACCTGGCCCCGCGACCCTTCCGTGGCTAAATGTTTTCAGAGCTACTGTGGCACTAGAATTTTTTTAAAAAAAAGAGAGATTAAAAGCGTGTATGGGTTTGTGCTTCTCCGGGCCTTCAAAGCGGGCCCTCGGCGTTCCCCTCGGCGTTCCCGCCTCCCTGAGACAATAAACACCATATCTCCTTTAAGCGGCGGCCTTCCTCCCTGCCCTCTGCCATCAGCATGCGGGCTACAGTAATAACCACATCTCACTTCCCATAATCAAGCTCCTTATCATAAAAACGGACATAAAGCTGTCTTGGTTTTTACAGTCAACAAGTTAATTTGTTGTCCAACAGGTGCTTATGAACGGGGAGGACGAGTCGGAGGGGATCCCAGCTGTGAACAGACTGGTTCTGTCCCTGCACTTCATGGTGGTCCCCCCCCCCCCCCCCCCCAACCCCCTTCCCTTCCAAAAGAAGGCCTGACTGACTATTTATCTTTGCCTTTCCAAATGCATCTTGGTATCTGCGAGTATTATCTGCCGGTGGATAATGTGTCTCCGCAGCTGATCCTGGTTCTGTTCAGTGTCAGAGAGTCACAGATGGAGCCTGAAAGTGCTGGAAGGATTTTGGGTTCTGTCTCATTAAGTTATTTCCCAGCAACTCTTCCCTGCGTGACAAATATCGACCGTTCACTAGTATCTTCGATTTTATTGTTTGATTTATTTGTGAATGGCAGCAGTGAGCTTCCGTAGTTGGAGACCCCTTTCAGTACGAGCGATTATATAAGAATTTAAAAAAAATAAACAAACTAAATTACGTCAACTCAAGTTCTCTGAAATCGAGTTGTCGTCTACATGGACTAGTATTCCTAAGGACATTTGTTTGACTGAAAATACTGTCAACGGGTTATTGGATCGGTTTTGTTGGACCGACAAACGATAAAACACCATGTTTGAAGCGCATAAATGATCTGAGTTCAATTTTCCGGGTTCGTGTGAAGGCAGCATGGACGCTTTAGTGAGCTTCGAGACTCACAGAAACTAAATTATGAAACACTTAAAACAACAGTTCTTGAACGGTTTCGACATTCAACTATGGCACAAAAGCTGCATATATACCGTTAGATTGAGTTGCACTTTAGTTTGAATTTGTTGGCATTCTAAACACACCAAGCTGCGTAGTTATTTAACCCCCGCTGAGGGGTATTAGCAGCTCCATTAGCGGATGCTAAACTTATACTTGAACCTGTTTAAAGTTTACGCTAACGGATCAGTTATCCCTTTCAATTATTAATTATCTAACCAATAAGCGAATGAAATAAAAATATGAAACATCCAAAATAAGGATAATGTTAATTATTCAGTTGCTTGTATACAAATAGGCACAGATGGAATTGTGCTGCGTTCAGGTGAAACAGACTTTTCTGTAAAACCGAAAGATGCCAGTGTTTTGTTTGTTTGTTTGTTTGTTTAGCCAAAAAGGTTTCAGAAATATCTATCTGGACTTAAAGGTAATTACCAACGCTAAGCATACCAGCCAACATCATATTTGTTGCGTCTTGGGCCACATTGTTCCGATGGTGGACTTTAAAGTGGAGTTTTTCCTGCAGCTCCAGTATGGATGGCATCAGCCTGCAGGATGGAACAGCTGTTAATACACCTGGGCCGCCTGCCTAAGTACAGTCTGCAGGACTTAGATGCATTTGTGTGAGCCAGGAGAGCTGAGATCCAAATATAGAAAATGATTATGTGCTCAGCCAGTGTTCGTACTGGGACTGGTCACCACAAATGCCATGAAAGCTTCAAAAAGGGAGGAGGAGGGGGGGAAAGGCTTTTTTCTTGGAAGTGTAATCTGCATTTTTAATATTTAGTGAATTTCCCATTATAGTGCAGGGAAAAATGTTATTGCTCTTCTTTTTCCCGGGCGGTAATTTGCTATTATTACTCTTCTTTTTCCCGGGCGGTAATTTGCTAACCTCAGCAGTTACTGTTGAAGTCCATAAAACACGTTGAACTGCTTTAGGGCCTCTGCTGACTGTGGCGCGGGGGCACAGCGGGGGTCCTTGCTGGCCAGGGCTGTAAAATTTGAACCGTTTTGAAAAAGCCGTGCTTAAAAAAAGCCCCCTGTCAAGGCCGCGTCGGCGTGTAATTTTAGCCCAACAATTAAAAAATGCATCTGTTGCCTCGAACAATGGAATTTACAAGTTGTTTTTGTCCGCGATCGTAGACGCCTCGTTCCTTTTTTAAGCCCCGTTTATGAGGTCACGTGCTCATAACGCTGAGGTCCCGGGGAGCCAACGGGGCCCGCTGCCCGGTCCGACCCAGGTTTTTGTCTACGAGTTCGGATCCTTGTTGAACGTCCGTGATATAAAGATGCTAAAATCCTGAAACGGGGGCACGTTTTTACCACGGAACCCCTTGATGGACGCCGACCGCTGCCTGTGAAATCCGTCCCATTTGGCGTTTTTTTTTAACAATTAAAAGGATTCAAAGGCCGAACCCGAGACAGCTTTTGCCATAGCAACCTTTGACCTTCAGGCGTCTGGGTCACATGTGTTCATGGATGCATTTGGGAGCGTCGCCTGGTCACGTTCTGCCACCTGCTCAACATAGAGGTGTCACTCTAATGAGGCTAAAGGTAGAATATTAGAATGGTTTTCTTAACAAACTAATCCTTCCTAATAGCTTCACACGTGTCTGTTTAAACCCGCCGCAAAATAAACATTCCCATCTTCCCTGGAACGCTTTGCTTCAGAGCGACATTCCCAGCTGCACCCTGGAAAACAGGCCGACGGGAAGGGGATAACTGGATTAAATTACTCCGACATGACATGTCAAGGCGGTCGCGGTGCCTTTTTGTGGCACGACGGGCGAAATCTGTGACTCTCACGCCGCCGAAAAGGAGCGAAAAGGACGGAAGTGTGTTGCGATCCGTGAAGCCGCCTCACTCCTGGGATAAAGTGTCGCGAAAACCTCCGGCTGCAACAACGGTGGGAATTCTGCACGTTTCACCCTTTTAAACTTGAGTTGGAGGGCAGCTGAAACTGTCGTTTGTGAGGAGTGTCCACACACACACACACACACACGCGTCTGCACTTGTATCCTGACCTTCACCTTAACCCAAGTCTAACCTGACCCTGAATTCCGAACCATCAAACGCACCGGAATGTCCTCGCTTCCCCCAAAATGTCCTCACAACACAGCATATTCTGGTTGCAATGACTTTTATATACCCTTTACATATCTGTGAACTCTGTGAATACAAACATATAGATTGATATCATAAACATATATTATTGTGTGTATATATTGCATATACCCCATCACACTTTTATTTGCTACTTCCTTCTGGTTGGATGCTAACTGCATTTCGTTGCCTTGTACTTGCGACATGTGTAATGACAATAAAGTTTAATCTAATCTAATATTCACGTATCATCTGTACGTATCATCACTCTGGAAAGTTGGGTTTGTCGGGCTGAATTGGAGCCAGCAACTGAGCGCAGCAATTTTTTTTTCTCCTTCACAGCTGCTGAAGCGCCCCCCCCCCATATAAATCTATATAATCCGACAGAGAAGTGCCCATTTTTCCTTCATGACGACTGTGCCGTTCTCTTCTCCGCCACCTTCCCTCCCATCCAGAGTGGGCCGAGCGGACGGCCCTGCGGGACGCCGGCGTGGTCGCTCTGGTCGCCGTCGCCCTGGTCGCCGTCCAAGGCTGCGCATGCCTCCGCAGTGAAACAATTCGAGCGTAGCTCACCTCTGTTGCTGCCGAGCAAACTGTGAGTCACCCGGACGTGCACGGATATAGCAGCGACTTCATCCTACAGTGGTATCTGCTTTCTCGCGGCACCAAAAATAAGCGAGGAGATTGTGATGTGGAGTTGTCACATGAATACGCAGCAGCGCGCTTCTGCACGCCAGCCTCATCACGCCAGCCTCATCACGCCAGCCTCATCACGCCCCGCCGCCGACGCTCCGCGCTGGTGTTCGGGCCTATTTGGGGTTTGGGAGCTCAAAAGGAGTTTGTTTGTGTGTGTTTTTTGGACCCCCCTCTGGTCCGGATGTTGTTTTATGCCCCTCCCACAAACGAGGACTCGCTGTTCCCGGCTCACGTCGGACCTTCACCTTTCATCCCACACGGCGTTTAGCCGCAAACCTCTCGGCTCAAAACCCAGAAAGGACTGGTGCTGGTTCGATTTCTGTCCCTTTCATTTTGAGCTCCATCTGGAGCGGATGTGAGCGGCTTTACGTCGCCTGTTGAGCCCACGTTGACTTACACAGACGGGCCAGGTCAGATTCTAAAGTCTCCAGAACTCCCAGAACCCGCTGGTGGCGGCCCGCTGTTGGGCCCTGAAAGTCAGACCGAACCGCGACCCTGGTTCTGAATGAAAACCTTCCTCATTTTTTCCAGTTTCTGCCCTTCCGGGGTCCGTATTCACCCCCCCGCTGGACGTGATTTTTCACGCGGTTAACGGTTGTTTTGGACCGGATTCAGCCGGCCGTGCGATTCAGAACTGCTGATGTCCACACACTCGGTGCGATTCCTCCCCTCATCGTGATTTATGAGCACACACACCTTACCTCCTGGCCCACAGATGTGAAACCTCAGACCGTTACAAAATGTCAATAATCCGCCGCTCTGCCCTCCAGTGACTCAGCAGCTAAATTAGTCCCGACACCTACTGGGAGACTGATGGCATTCCCAGAACCCCAGCGCATTCCTGGCCTGGCCAGCCCGTGTGAGGGTGTGTGTGTGTTTGTGTGGGACCGTGGAGGTGATAATCAGCAGTGGCAGGAGGGACGCGTCCCAGTCAGGGACTCCCAGTTGGTCAGTTTCAGCTCAACGCCCTCCTGCTGCCCCCCCCCCACCCCCCCCAGGGGACGGCTCGTCCGTTATTCCCTCATGAACTTCACTCCCTCAACATCCCTCCGAGGAGCCTCTTCCACACCTCCCGACGAAGAGGAAGAGGAAGGGGAGCGAGAGCAAAGGTGCCCGAGGAAAAGAGGGGAAACGCCAAAAGGGGGCTCTGTTGAATTTGCTGCTGTCGATCAGGAGCGCCCCCCCCCCAACCCCACCACCCCCGCTCCAGTGTTTTCCCGCCTGTTTTTCCCCCCCCTCCCGGTCTGTCGCAGTGAGGGCAGAGAGGAACAGAGAAAGTTGACTCATCATTTGTAGGTCTTTGCACCCCTGGTAGTTATTTTTGCAGGGAGGAGGGGGGTGTTTGGGTGGGGGGTGGTGGTGGTGGGGGGGGGTTAGAGGTGCTAAGGCTGCAGGTGGTGCGGAGGGAGCGTTGTGCCATGCAGCAGGCTCTGGACCGGACCGGGAACGCCGAGAGCGACAGGAAAGAGCAGAGAAGAATGCTGGGAACAGGACAGTGTGGTGGATATCTGCCCGAAACAGGCAGCCAGCTCCTGCACAGGTGAGGAACCCTGCTGGGGGGTGGGTGGGGGGTTATATCATAGAGAAAATGGTCTTTGTGCCCAAATATAACTGTCGTACGAAGTTGTAGCCTAAACCATCTGACCGTCAAGTGCTGAATGTCATAAATGGCTTCTTAAAGGTACATAAATTAATTTAAAAGTGACTAACTCAGGTGCCCTTCAAGTGATCGTGTGGCTGTGGGATAAATTCGTTTCCAAACTGAGCATTTTTGTTGCCCTGTAGTCAGTATTCAACACTGTACATTTTGGATGTATGGAAATGAATCGGTGAAGAGGTAGAAACGCCGACCGCTGAGGTGCGCTTTAGCCGTGTGTGTCGTTAAATGACCAAATCCTGGTATTCCTCTCAATCTTTACATTAATTCACAATAAAAGGTGCAGATTATTATGAAACAACACAGTGGATCATTCAAATGTTTCATTTAGGGTTTAAAATGTTGAGGCCTTTTTGATGCTACGTATATTATTATTATTATTAATAATAATAGTATTGTGCCTGATATAGATATAGATTTATGATATAGATTTATTGGCATATTTACTTTACATTGCTGTATTTTCAAGGCTTCCAGCAGCGACGTTACGCCGCCGACGTGTCATTTGTTCACTACCTTAAATTCATATTCTCCGCTACAGACCTTAACCCCTCTATCAGCAGTATATACATACAATTATGTATATTGTACATATAATTCTATGTAATATATAATATATGTGTAATAGATATACTGCTCCAAACCTCCGCCAAGCGGATCCTCACATTTCCCCACATATTCTGACTCACACCCGTAACATTCTATATGTGTGTGTGTGTGTGTGTGTGTGTGTGTGTGTGTGTGTGTGGTAATACAAGGTTCTATAGGATAGTCGGGTGTTTTATGATGGCCTTTGATCTTGGCCTTGATCTTTAGAAGATCACTGGTAAAATTCTCTCCAGAATCCAGAACCCCACTAAAATGTGATCACGTGTTTCTCAGTCCATAATTTAAATGTCACTAAAATCCATTCAGAACTTTTCCAGTTGTTGCGGGCTGGTCCTCTCCGCTACGGGCCCGTTTTGGCCTCTCTTTATTTACCTGGCGGCGAATGTAATTGACCGAATGCGTCTTTTCCCCTCTCCCTTTGTCTCATTGAAAACGTGGACTCATCCTTGTTTTTCCCAGAAGACCCAGATCCGGCGGCCCGACAGGGCGGCTCAGAACCTTAACGGTTCCCACCTCGCGTCGAGCACCGACCCTTTTAGTTCGACAGCTTTGTCCCTCTTGGTCATTTTGGAGCAGCTTTATTAATCCCTGACTGATTGAGGTGGATTTTGAATGGGTGACTGGTGGGTCCAGAACCCCCCCCCCCCCCCCCCCCCCCCCCGGACACCAGGCAGGAGCAGATGATCTGTAGAGTGTGAATAATGACAGAACTGAAGGCTCCAGGTGGAAAAATGACAGCCCAGTGATGGACGGCGTGTCTTTGAGCTGTCCGAGGAGCTGGTCAAGCACGGTTAACGCGCTTTGCCGTCGTTACTCTTCCCCCGTCCTCGTCTTACAGCCCCCACCCTCCCCAACCCCCACCTGCTGGCTCTATATCACTCTGACAGCATGTGACAGCAGGGAAAGTTGTCCCGGCCTATAGCTCGCGCCGGCCTTCCTCGGCACGCATCCTGCAAAATAATCCCAGCGAGTTCTGCCTTTCTGGGCCCTGTTAGTTTGTGTTTCACGCAGCTGCTTTCCCGACTCCTTTACTGTTACTTTTCCTTTTGGAAAAGGTGTCAGATGCCCTTTTTGTGTGTGTGTGTGCTGGACTTCAGAACCCTCCAGGCAGGTCCCACCTCAGCCGGCCCCTCTGTGGCGGCCGTTGTGCTTGATCCAGCTTCCGACTACCTCGCCGGGCCACTTTTTTTTCGATCAGTTGCTCTAATCCACCAAACATAGCTCTTCTCTCCCTGCGCTTACAGCAATGACATATTTATTTTTACGTCCTTTGGGCCGGGCCGCCGTCTCCCTCCCCCACTTTAACCATGTGTTCATTGCTGCGTTGACGTGGCGGCAACTGTGGCTAATCTTAACGTTAACTGGTTGACAGTTGCGCGGCACCGCGTCGGGGTCGTCTTTCACGGTGACATAAGGCAGATGTAGGTGCCCGCGGGGGCGTGCTGCAATGACATCACCTGTAGCGCCGACTTAAATCACCCCAGGGGGCTGCCAGAGGTACAGAGCCCCGAACCTAAGCCGCGCTTTTTGACCCTTTCGGAAACCCCGTTGGTGACCCGACAGATGATTTGCTGGTCTTAGACACAGTGGGAGGGTATTTGCTGAGTGTCGTGTATGAAGTGAGATGGGTTTACAGGTGTTGAGTTAGTCGACTTAGCAGGGTTAAGCGTCCGCAACCATGGCGAGCGAACGGAGGCTTAAGCGACTTCACAGACTGTATCAATAGAGCAACGAAGAGCCGGTGTTGTCAGTTTTTATCACACGTGTATATTTAGCTGCGCGATTTGCACCGACGGGCGCGGGCTTGAGTCGGATGCGCGGCTAAATCTGAGTGTCATCACAGTTTCAGGGTTTTTGTCGCAGGCTGCTGGGACCAGAATCCTGCCGACCCAATGTCCAGCATGTTCACGGGGCTCTGCTCTGTTAGTCCAGCACCAACAGCTGAGCATTAGTTTGGAGCGTGTGGTCTCATCCCGGAGGCATTTTGCTGTCCTCTCCGTGATGAAAGGGCCGGAGCGCCGGAAATCTAATTTACTGCAACTCCCCCGCGCTCGGCGGCTTTATTCCTGTGGAACGAGGCACCTCCGTTCAAGCCTCTTTCGCGCTTGTTAGTTTATTATTCCGTTGCTTTTGCAGACGGTAGCGGCGTTAACGTAAATGTATCGGTGGCGTCGTGGGTTCGTTTACGCGTCAGCTCAGCTAGCATGGGTGCTAATGGGCCTGAGCGTGCATTGTCCAGAGCGGAGGCGGGTAAACGGAGCAGGTGTCGATAGCGTCCAGGCTGGCGTCTTTTCTTTTTTTACGTCTCACTCTGGCTGCAGGTTTGTGCCATGTCCGTCTCATTTGCTCTGAAGGGTTCGAGGAGGAAGTGTAACTCTCGCGGGACCACACTGCGCCACTGGTGATCTGTCACCACTTACACATTCGGCGTAACCTCTTCCAGAAATCCAAAACCAGGACTCTTTCCCACACTGGCAGCACAATGTGGAGCCCATTCTCAGTCGTTTCGGATTTGCCACCAGACGAGGCGCCTACACAAAAACACGTGGGTGGGATATGGCTTCTCTGAGGAACCTTCCCCCCCAGCCCGTGGGCACCTTTGCCCCGTTCCGACTCCATATTTCAGCCGCCACCGGACCGTCAGCGACAGATGAGAAGGTCTGTGTGTGGTCCTGATGGAGCCTTTAGCCCAGAGCCAAAGTAAAAAGCGCTACGAACGGAGCTAAATTCCTCGTACGTGCACGTGGACGTAAACAAACAGCCGAGTGCTGCGATTTAATACAGGCTATAACAAGAGAGGGGTTATCTAAAATAACCCCCTCATGATGGGAGGAGAAGGAGGGATGGCGGGGGGGGTCTTAGAGAGGCTCTTAAATGGTTTGTCAGCACGAGGCCGACAACCATTCCAAAGCTTTACGTTGATTAACCTCTTGGCTAATTTATTGCACCTTGGGGAGGAAGGAGCATCTCCTCATGCTGATACAGGCGGCTAACAGTTACCCCGCTGCTGTAAATATCTTCTTCTACAACCTCTTGTGTAACGCGAGCTGTTTTTGGGTTTGGTTTTTGAGGAACTCGACTCTGATAGTGTCTGAAATCCTCTTTTTTTTCTTTTTGAGGGTGGGCAGGTGCAGAAGGACTCCTGTCTCCCTTCTAGAGCTCAGACTGGCTCTCCAAACATTTCCGTCATGCGTGGTAATTAAATTAACATCCCTCCATATAATCCTGAAGCTCCTCGTGAACAAATATGCCGGATGCGACCGAACTGAAAGTTGCTTCAGCTCTTTGGATCGCGCCACGAAACGCAGTTCAGACCCCGGTATTGTTAATTTGGTGAGGGGAAATCAGTATCGAATATTGTAACAGGTCTCTATTTTGGGAAAAAGCTCCATGGAAACGTCCCTCGATGGTCATTAGTCTGAAGCAGAACCAACCCATTCTGCCCAGTGGATTAAAGGGGGATTTCCCACTTAGACTGGGGCTTTTGCTTCCCAACTTTCTCCTTTTTGCCCGTTTTTCATCGAAAGCCCCCGTATTGCAGCTGTCGGGAACGACGCAATGCAATTTCTACTAATGGTCGTTTAAGCCGGCGGCGAGTCCCTCGGCTTCCTGGGATAAGACACGCTGGGCCACGTGGTGCCGTTCCCTCCGCGCCACCGATTGTTTTCCCTGCATCCGCGAACAGTTGCGTCGTACGTTCGCACATCGGCCTCTCCGGCTTCGTCCGTTTGACCGATTGGTGCCGTTTTGATACTGGTTTGGGTTGGCGGGACGCTCGCCGTAGATAGAGAGTGAGTAAGAACAGAGAGATGGGCCCGAAGGAGGGGTCGTGGGTACCATCGCTACGTCGCCGCGCACACAAATATAGCTCTGATGTTGCTGAGCACAGTAAGGGAAGACGAGTTCCAGGACTCATCCTCCAGCTGCTCACCAGCCCAAACACCCTCCGGGGGGGAGCTCGCTGTAGCGTCTGCCTACTCTCAACCGACCCCTCAGAATCTCTCATTCATTCTGTCATTTTTGGATCCCAATCTGCTATTACAGACCCTTAGCAGCAGTCAGTGAGTGGGGAGGGAAAGGGTCCACAGCCTGGCAGCAGCTAAAAATATCTAGTTCAGAGCAGTGGGAGAAATGGAGGGTCGGGCTCAGTTGTCAGATACGCTCTTCTCCTTCGGCTCGTCTTACCCGGTTTTATGACACTTGTATGGGTTTTAGTGGATCTATAGCTACCGCAGGGTCAGACCTTCTGTGCAGCATCGACAGGAGACAGGTGATCAGAGTCCTTAGCACCCTGTTTAACACTCGCTGGCAGCAGATCGCAGGTAACCGGAGGGCTTTTCTTAGTTCTTGTCAGCGCTCTCACGCCACAGCTAACCACAGAAGACCCCCACGGGTCAGGAAAGTGTTGATAATCCCTCAGGATGACAGTGGGAGTTATGGTGTGCCTTTGACAGCTCAGTTGCTTGTGTGTCTGACGCCGGGCAGAGCGACTCCCGTTTTTCTTCATCTGAAGCGTTTGCGACCTCGGTTTTAACGATCAGGAGTCTGTCGTTAGTCTCGTTTGTACGTTTTCTGTTGGGAGAGACACCCGCCGGAATGTTTTTATGGTTTCAGGCAGCTGTCAAGCTCGAATATGCCTTTTGACTTGCGCGCTTCCCTTCGAGCCGTTATATTTTACGCTCTCCTAATGGCTGAAACCCGAGCCCTCACGGCTACCGTCCACATGCAGAAAGCAGTCCATGCGGAGGTATAACGAGCGTTTTGTTGTTGGCTGATGCTGATTTGACAGCGATCAAGCAGGCAAACGGGTTTCAGGTTGCCCGACACGTCCCCGGTTTATTCCTGATATCGCTTCATAAAACCGCACGACTGATCCCCATTTTACAAGCCCCATCAAGTAACGTGTGATTTTATGGCGGCGGAGGGGCTGGACTGAAAGGCTAAGATCGCGAGGACGCCGTAAATCAGGAGCCGCCCCCGTGTGGAGCTCTGCCAAACGTGGAGGGAGCGGACCCTCCTCCATCACTGCAGCGAGATGTGGAAAACAGGGCGAAAAGGTGAATTAAGGCTTCCCAATTTCCCTCCGAGATCAAGGATTCGGGATTTCATGGCTTTCTCTTTGGCGACTCAACTCTGTCCTTCGTTGGGTTCCCTGGCGCGGTCGCACTTGGGGCGGCTGTGTGCAAGCAGGGGCCCTCGTGAGGGGGGCCGGGCTCCTGCGGGACCTCCTGGGGCCGGAGACGGTGATGTGCAGCACCACCCAGTGGCGGCTCCTCACACTCCTTCCCTCTGCGGCGAGATAAGCCGACCGCCGGTCGGACAACAACCTTTCAGGCTGTTTATGTTAGAACCTGTGACGTCAGGCTTTACGCCGTGTCTTTCTATACGTTGCCGAGAGGGTTCTCCTCCCTCTCGCCTCGCCAGGATGTCTCGCCGCGGCTTCATTCGCCACAATCGCGCACATTTGTTTTGCTATCCGGGCTTTGACTCTCAAACTTTAGATTTTTTGTGGCGCAATTGGTGCCGGCTTCCCAAAGGCCTCCTCTCCCATGTGTATGTGTGTGCTGGTGTAGCCAGTAGCCACACTCTCTCTCTCTTTCCCTCTCCCTCTCTCTCTCACACACACACACACACACACACACACACAGACCACTTGTGTCTTTTCATCACATGCGTCTCCTCTGCCGGTGCGGTGGTCAGTCACGGAGGAGCCAGTATCGTTCGCACAGGCTCAAGAGCGGCGGCGGCAGATTCTGGGTTAGCCTATACGTTCCGGCGCCATATTTGGCGGCGACCGTCAGGCCGTAGAGAAGTGGCGTGGAGCTGTATGGCAGGCGAGCCGCTCTGACCTCCGCGACCAGTCTTTTCAAGGTTGGTGCCCTCCTGAATCCGCTGAGCCGGACGCGCAGCTGCTCGCCGTTGCGTCCTCCTCGTGAGAGCAGACGCACATTGTGCGGCTGGATTTGTCGGGGTAATTTGTTGCTTCCTGTGCGCCCTGATTGGCCCGTGCGGAGGCTTGTTGTGACTGCCGACGCGTCTTTGACCTCTGGGACGCCGCGTCTCCTTTTGTCTCGCTGCGTTTGTTGACGTCGGAGAGGCGTTGAGATTTAAGAGAAATGGAGAAATTGACTTTATTACTCTGTTATTTTAAAGACTCACTAGTGTTTCATGACTTTTATATAAAAACATAAAGGATTATACAAAAACCTAAAATAGTAGTTTATGAAAAACTGTTTAAAATATACATATTTTTTTTTGCTTTTAAATATATAGTTATGTCTATTTTTTTGAGTTACAACGTATGTAAATAATGTTTATTTATTTCTACCATTATAAACAATAAGAGATGAGATCATGAGTAAATAAAGTGAATGATTGCAGTTGTTATTCTATAACGTGAATTTATTTGGAAATTTTTACCTACTTTTTATTTAAAAAGTAAATAAAACTCAAACAATACAAAATCCACAGAATTTGAAATAAAAACACATTTATACTTTAATTCCAGCTGTCTGCTTCAATTCAACTTGTCAGTGTAACTTTTTGAATTTTCTTGTGTCTAAAATTCTATATTTTAATGTCGGGCCTTTTGTGTTTATGTTAGGGGTGACAGTAGCATTTGATTAATTTATCATTTATTAATTAATTTTAACTCCTTTCATAAAATGTGTGGTTAATTCTGCTCTGAAAAGGGAATTTAATTATTATTTAAACAATTTGAGACGGCCATTTTGGAGTTTAGCTGACGCCTGTATTTACATTGATAACAGTTTGCTGCTTGTTTATGCTTTATACTTTATGTATTAATAGACGTGTGAGTAATGTTTTTATCTCAAACAACAGCAACAATAATACTAATAACAATAATAATTATATTAATAATGATTAATAATTACTAATACCGGAATATCCATATGATTTATTTCAACATAACACAATTTCCATGATTTGTTTTTAAAGCATTTATTTTTAAGCTGCATCGTTTAATTGTTTTCCTCATCAAAACTTTTGTCATTTATTTATCCGTAATATTTTTGGCCAAACCGGGCCACCACACTGTGAATTTTAAGAGTGGGAATGAACATTTTAGGGTGGAAAAAAACCCATTTGGGAAGGTCGTCTGCGGAGTTTGGAGGGCCATCTCGCCATGTTAAATAATCTGCCAGAATTTAAAAGGTTGTGAGTTCGAGTCCTGCGACGGGATCATTTATAACTGGGATGAGTTTATGATGTGGCAACATTATTACAGGCGATATCCAAGTGACTCCAAGGTGATAATCTGCTGCAAAATCCAGCTGCAAACACTCACAAACTCGTCCGTCGAGCAGGTTTAAAGAGTTTACAAATGATCGCGATTCCACGAGACATTTGACTCTTATTTTCAGTTTTGTCAGCAGATTTTCGTGCTCATTTCGTTTATTTTGTGGCTTTTGACCGTAGTGCCGTGTCCGAGGGCGGCGATAACGCGGTGGGGGGTCAGGCCGGCGGCGGCGTGCAGCAGAACCAGCAGCTCCTTCTCTCCCCAGCTGGCCTCCAGCTCGCACAGCTCCAGGCTCAGCTCAGCCTCCAGCGCCTCAAGCTGGCTCAGCAGGGCAACACGGCCACGACCGCCACCGTCCTCAACCAGGTCCTGTCCAATGTCGCCATGTCTCACCCCCTCTTCAATCAGCTGCGAACCACCGCTGTGGTGGGGAACCCTCAAGGCGCCTTCCACGCCGGAGTTCTAGGGTTTCCCGGCTCGGCTTCAGCCTTTGGGACTTTGGTGGGTGGGGGATTTAACCAAAACCAAGGGAATGTAAGACTGACCCATCCGGGGGGAGGGGGCAGAGTGGGCCAACAGGGGTCGGACTACAGTAAGAAGTCCGGATCTCCCTATCCTGTAGAAACAGACAAGCGCCTCCAGTTTTCAGCTGAAGGGGCAACGGCAGCATCTGCCCCTGCTGCTGATGGACAGTACCCCGCCATTAACACTCAGGCCCAGAACATGAACAGCGCCGGGTTCCAGAGAGATTACAACGGCCACGAGATGGTCGGCCAAGCACCTGGGTTTAAAGTCGCCGAACGCAATCTGAATCTTTTCAACTCCTCTGGGCATAAAGAGCAGTGGAAAGGCCAAGCTAGCTTAAGTCTTACTGAAAACCTGGATCGGGTTTCCAAAGCTGCAGATGTTTGGACAGCAGCTGGACCATCCTTTCACTCCAGAACAGAGTTGTACAACCCAGAGGAGCCGACCCCTGACCCCAAATTCAATTCCAGTAGTGGGGTTTCTTCTTTTGGAGCGAGCGGCGGGCAGATGTTCGGCGGCTACCAGTACCTCCACGGGACCGGGGAGACCCTGTCCTCGGGTAGCAGGACGCTCCAGCCCGGCCAAGTCAACGACTACCACGCCGTCACTCCGAATCAGCTGCCGCACATGTGCAGCATCTGCAACAAGAAGGTGTACAACCTGAAGGTGAGAGGGCTCCGTCTCAACACGGAATCTGACGGGGTATGGAACCAAACGCCAACCGTCTGACCTGCAGAATCTGTGTGTGGGTGTCTTTGCAGGACTGGGACCAGCACGTGAAGGGGAAACTACACCTGCAGAACCGGATGTTGTACGCCAGCGAAGGGTGGGTCATTTAAAGCCCTTAAAGCCCCTAAAGACCCTGAAACCTCACAGGCTTTTGAAATTGTTTCAAGTACAGTCGCCGAGTGGTTGTTTTTTCCAAAGTACAGCCGGCATAAAGTTTCTACGGATATAAGCCGTGTCACCAGATATGTGCCGAGCGCGGCAGAGCAGACACAGCTAAAATCAGCCTTCTGCGATTGTTGCAGCTCCGCGGCCGTCCAGTTCGCCATCGGCGGGCCTTCTGAGAGAGGCGTGAGCGTCGGAGACGCCAACGCCATGGTTTACCCTGCCGCCGCCGCTCAAGGTAGGAGCCGAGCAGGAAGCCTTGCGGCTCTCCGGTGATAAAAAACCTTTTTCGGGATCTGTAAAGCAGCGTCGCAGACGGGGGGGGGTCGGGGGTGGGGTTATTCCTGGCCTTATCAAAGGGGACGTGTTTGACAGATGGCGTTTATCTGCGCCGATATGTCGTGAGAATAAAGTGTTGCAGGCGCGCACATTCCGTTTCGTCTTTAAGTTTGGACGTTTGCGTGGAAGCACGCTTGAATTTACAGTCGCCGTCCGGGTTCTTGAACGCCGTAGACGTTTGTTCCGCGTTGCATTTATTCGCCACCAAAAAGGCCCATGAAATGCGGGTTGTCCGGCTACAGATGGTTTCCTTTATCGTCACTATGTAAATTTCAAATTGCTTCAACAGATGCGCCCCTGGGAGTCGCTACGTCATACCTACCAGGTGCAGCCATGGCGACGTATCCCATGTCAGAGCCAGGATTTGCATCACATCAGCCAGAATCAAAGGTCAGTCTAGTATGTTCGTTTCTCCAGCAGGATTAGGACGGTTTGCCCTTAGCCTATAAAACAAAATTTGGTCACAGGCCTTGTAGAACGCATGCAGCAGCTGTTGTGATGGAACCCCCCTACCTATGTGTTGTATCAGCAGCCAGCATCTCTCCTAGATGTTGTTGAAAGGTTGGAAATGATTGATACTGGAGTCGGCTGTCTTTAGGGGAAGTGTATCGTATGTTTGCTCGACCAAAGCTCTTTGAAAGCGTCATTTAAACTTTATATTTATATATAGTGTTTAGCTTTAAAGCTGAAGAGCTGGCTGAAAATATAGTGTATCTTTTTTCCTATGTTCATAATTTCCCATGAATGATTTTCAGTGTTGTTTCCCCCCCCAAACATCCAGGCAGAAATGCAAAACTGGGATGTTTTAAAATAAATCCACACGTATCCACATATAGCTGTTGTCTCTGTGGGAGCTGGGGGGCAGCAGAGCCAGGGGTGGGGGGGGGGGGCTGCAGCAGTCCTGCTCCCACAGCTCGGGAATGAATCCACTTTGTTATCGGCTTAGGTAAATCCTGAACCCCCACGATGTCCTGCAGATAGTTTTGCTAGATCTGGGGGGGGGGGGGGGGTGTTATAAACTTTGACAGCAGTGGAGGTGAAACATGATCCTGAAGCCTGAATAACAGCAGCCATCAAGCGGTGGAGTAAAAACTGAAGCGGCGGACATGATGAGTGGGGGTGAAAATTAGACGTGACAAACACTGTCCTGGTGCCCAGCCTGCTGCTTTAACAGTTAGTGTCCACGAACGCACCGTGCACGTTAGGGTAATGCTGCAGACGCACCAGGTATTTCCCATAACCCTGTTAAATAAATGAGAAATGAAAGTCCAAGGCCGGTTTCCAGTGGAAGTCAGATGGTTCATTGTTGGTCTGCGAATACGCACGTGTTGCGCCGCGCGCTGCTAATGTTAGCCCCAATAAACGTACACCTGTCTGAGCAGAACAGGTGCGTGATGGCAAAACCGCGTGCGCACGGGCTCCTAACACGCTCAGAAGTGTATTTTTGTGAGTGGTTTGACCTGCGTGTGCAGGCCTGTTGTCCTGCAGCCCGACGTGAAGTTTCACAGTAGCTTCGTGTGACAACACAACTCAAATGGAGATAAACACCGGATTATAGTTAACTGCTGTTAGGAACACAGGCCTAAGACCCTGAAGATACACCCCCAGGCAGTGGGGTAAGGTTTCTGGCTGACGAGAGATCGGTAATATGATCTAAGAGATCAGTGTGCAAGTGGTCCACATTGGAACGTGGGGAGAAAATATGAACCCAGCCTGCCTGCGTCCCCAGATCTGTTAACATGAATCCTTATTTGCACAAATAAACAGACATGTGGTGGGGAGAGATTCCTGCTAATGCCAGTCAGCATGATGCCACCGCCGCACCCAGCAGGCGACCGCGCGGAGCCCGCCAGGGTTTTAGAGCCAAAGCATCCGGCCGAACGCAGGTACGACCTAGTTTAGAGGGTTAGCCACGTGTGCAAAGTGCCCGACTTCCAACGCTGCAGCAAAAAAATAAAGAAAGAAAGAGAAAAAGAAAAGAGAAACCAAACGGGTGTGTGGCGGCGTCCTCGAACAACGACGTTTGTAAGCACAGTGGGTAGGAAAATGTGGAAAAATCCATGTTAAGTTGCTATATTTATTTATTTAGCAGAATTAGTCCCATCTCCTTAGCCGTCTTCCTGATCCGAACCTGCTACGTAATTCAATAATCGTGACTTTTCCATGCAGTCGATCCATTTCTTTGACCTGGCCCGAGTTAACTGGGGCAGACGTGCTGGTGTGGGTGGCGCCGCCCAGTGCACGACGCGGCGTCGCTTTCGAGCTGCTACTCTTCCGAACTCCAGCCAATCCCGAGAGAGATGCCTGCGCTGTGTTCGCCGAGCGAGACCCTTGTTCTCTCCAATATTCCAGCTTCATAAACGGCCTATTCCTGGATGTGTTTATGGACCTTAACTCGTATTGACCTATATGTGTTCTGGTGGAGGAGGAGGTGCCACCAGCCTGGAGCTCTTAATAGAATTATCACTGCTATGTCTTAATGTTGATTACTGGCCAGAAACCATTAGTTTAGAGATTGGGCTTAAATTATCTCACATTATTGGTAAAACAGTTTAAGAATCGAATTATTCTACACCGATGCCATCGGAAGCATTAATTATTATCAGTCATGTGTCATTTTGCATTTTTTGTGATTTGTTCTATTGTTGTTGTCGGTAATTGCGTGCAAACATGCTCGTGACGTTTCAAGAAGCTGCAAAATAGAGTAATTCCGGTTTCTTTAACTGGTTTATCTTCCCGCCAACAGAAGCACTTGTTGCCATTTTTGTGGGATTTTATTTTTGTCCCAGATTCCTGATTGAAAAGGGCATTTTTGGGGGCTCCTTACTGGCCCCCGAGCAGGGATCCCGAAATCACAGACACACTGTGGTAACGGTGTGATGCGCCTGCGGACGGAAGGAGGATTATCCCCTGTGCTTACTGCAACCGTTCACCCAGTGTGAAGTGTATGTTATTGTTGGCGTTTCTCTCAACAAATTCCTTGTAAAAATGAGATCCTGGCGCTGGTTCTGAGGTGGAATTAGGACGGCGATCCTTCTCCCACATGGAACTGTCTGTCAGACCTGAGCGAGAGGAGGGGCCACGAGGCTGCAGCTGCAGAAACAAGATCTGACGCCTTGGGTTCACTACTGTTCTGCAGCGTAAGGAGCACGAGGTGTCACGTAGGACGTCTGTCAGCTACTTTGACTGAACCCCGAACTGTCAGTGCGAAGCATTTTTAACCGATGATGGAAGATGTCGAGTTTTCTTCGAGGAGGGACACCAGGACCGCCCTACCAAGCGCGCTTCAGTTCTAGATACGCACCCATCCGATATGAGAATATATTGTTCATGTTGCCGGTTGATACGAGCTCAAATGCAGATGGGAATTCCAGGGTTTTCTCTCGAGCCTGATGAGCCTAAATCTTAACGCAAAAAACTTCGTTATCGCCGATGCACCGCTGCCAAGGTGATATAAATAGCTGCAGTGGGCTGTTTCAAGTGGGGACGCATGGGCGAGGGTGCTACACTGATGTTCCACCGATCACAAGAGCTCGCGTGAGTTCCCTCCATCCAGATTTTTTTTAAAAAAAAGGTAAAAACCACATCTGGGATTACGGGAGCCGAACCGGTTGACCTGCCCGGCCGCGCGATGACGTTATACATAAGCCAACCTCCCTGCCGAGCCCGTGCGATTAAAAAGTTAATTTTCCCTTTTTTCAATGATTATTTGCAGCCATTTCCACCCAGAAAGGTCACGGCCGGCCGAGTCGTTCACATCTGCAACCTCCCCGAAGGCAGCTGCACCGAGAATGATGTCATCAACCTGGGACTGCCCTTTGGCAAGGTCACCAACTATATTCTGATGCGCTCCACACATCAGGTACCATAACATCAAACATTACATTACAATACGTTACAAGAACCCTTGTGTATTTCTGCCTTTTTGTCCGCTCTTGTATATCATAGGCGTCATAAATCACTGTCTGTTTTACAAGTATTTGACAGCTCAGCGTGGCTGCCTGGTGTCAGTTACCATAACTGTAACATTAATATAACCCCAAACATACAGACTTTCCAACATTCTAAATTTATGGGTTCGGTCACAAGGACCAAGACTGTGATTTTTCACGGCAATGAAACGCGATGCATTGTGATGATTTTAGAGATTTGCATGTATCCCGACATCAAAATTTTGAGATTATGCTTGTGAATTAAGTAAGACCGTATAACTGTCAGAGGGGGATTATCGGCATTAATGGTCTACCTCCCACCAGGCTTTTCTGGAGATGGCATATGTGGAAGCCGCTCAGGCCATGGTTCAGTACTATCAGCTTACTCCAGCCATGATTAACAATCAGAAACTTCTTATCCGCATGTCAAAGAGATACAAAGAGCTGCAACTCAAGGTAAGGCTGGTGGGCCAACCCCAGCGAACGTTTTAGCTGGTTGTTCAACGTTAACGTGGATTTTCTCTCCTGTGAAGAAACCGGGCAAAGATGTTGAGTCGATTATTCAGGATATCAGCTCTCAGCGGGAGAGGGACGAGATGCAAGAGCTTGAGCAGTACGTGACAGCGACACCTAGCTCAACCTAGCATGTCCGTGTCTAATCCGCTACACCTCAGGGGTCTTTACGCTGTGCCACCTTTTTTCAGCTACGTCCCAGAGAGGCCACGCTCCCGCAGTCCCATCAGCCGCTCGCTGAGTCCTCACAGCCCCAGTTTTACGTCGTGCAGCTCAGCTCACAGCCCCCAGGGGGCGTCGTCCCGGGGGGCAGACCGGGGCAGCAACGGCATGGGTCCCCGCCGAGGCTCCTGGGACTGGTCGCCACATTTACGAAGAGGCGAGGACGAAAGAGAGAGAGATCTCCCGTGGCGGAACGGAGGCGGCGCAGATGATGAACGGCCCAACGGGAGATCGGCCGACCGCCGAAAGGCTTACCCGAAACATTTGGATCATGTCAGCTCCAGATCGGCAGAGGAGCGAGGAGGCGGAGGAGGTGAAGGGATGATGAGGAGCAACAGAGATTGGCACCCGCGAGGCAGTCCTCAAGACCTGGCGTTCAGCTCTTACAGGAGCATGGAGGACGATTTCTACGCGAAGGAACAAATGTACAAGTCCGAGAGGCCACCCAGACCTCCGTACCAGTGGCATGAGACCAAGCCGAAAAGAAGAGATTACGGAGAGTACCACAGAGGACCGAGGCATCCAGAGATGACCGAGGAACCACCTCGCAGATCAGAGGACAGGAGACAAAGTTCACCAGGAAGGAGCAGGAGCAAGAGGACGAGCAAGAGACACACCTCTGCAGAAAAACAGGAGCGAGAAAACACGACAGAAAGCACCGTAAGTCCTCGCAGTGAGTCCTCACTGGACTGGTTCCGGACTCGCTCCTCTGGTAGAATCTGCTGTCCAAGTAAAGTTGGTCTGCTTCTTGATGGAGTCATTTTGTTTTCTAGGATCGCCGTTCCAAAGAAAAGTCCGCATCGCCTCAGGAAAGCAATAAGTCAAAAGAAGCTCCTGAAAGTACCAAGCAAGCCGTAAGTAGCATTTCAGACTTACTTTACGCATCGCCTAGCAACCTTCAACAGCTGATGTCATCAATTTCCCAAGGTGAAGGAGTGCCAGAGCGAAAATGACACGGATGAGGATTGTTGGTACCCCAAGAACATGGAGGAACTGGTCACTGTCGACGAAGTAGGGGAAGACGACGACTCTATCATTGAGCCAGACCTTCCCGAGTTGGAAAAGTTTGTGTCCTGGCCTAAAGAAACAGCAGAGGGAGTAGCAGTAGAGGAGAAGGAAGCCGGCATCTCACCTCCTACTCCCTCCACGGAAGTGCAGGAGAAACCTGCTGAGGTGTCTAACCAGGAAAAGCTGAGCAAGGAGGCTGGAGACCCTGCAGAAACCGCCGTAACTGTGAAACCAGAACCTGCTGCGTCTGCCAGCAGCCCTGAAAACCAGACCCAGCAGTCGCCCCAGCATCCAGCGGCTCCCGAACCAGCCCCGACTGCGCTCGGTGATGCCCCCACTGAGGAACTCAATGCCAAACTGGAGCAAACGTGTTTGGAGGAAAAGGCGACCTCAGACGAGCCGCCAGAAGGTTCGCTGCAAAATCACAGGTCCGCCTCCGAGGAAACGGAAACCGCGGAAACCGGACCTGTCGCAGAAACAGTTAAGATGGAGGTTCCGCACAGAGGTGAAAGCCCGAACAAAGGTGTAAACACAGACACGGTGCTTATTCTCGTAATTGTGTGGATCTGCCTTTCACAGAGCCCGAGGTCCTCTTTCCATGTCCGGGGCAGGAGAAGGCTGCCAGCGAGCACAGCATCCCTTTGGGTAAACGCCACAACCTTAAAACCCCAACCGCCGACGGCGTCTCGTGGTCATAATGTTGTCGCGTTTCACCGTCTGGATCAACCCAAGGACTTTATATTTAACCATCATACTCACTGAGTTTTCAGACTGTTGTCTCGGTGCTAAATATAAAACACGATCGCGTCCACGTTGATGAATTGCCCCTCTGACGGCTCGCTGCTTTAGTCCGATAATTGACTGGAATTACTGGGCCGGTCGCTTCCTGGCCCAGATCTGTAATGAAGATGTGAAACACACTCCTGAGAGTTGATCATTAATATGATAATTATAGCTAGAATGACATGGCAGAGCATATGGCGTCAGCTGGGCCTGTGTGTGTGTGTGTATGTGTGTTTATATGTGTGTGTGTGTGTGTGCTTGCAATTGCTACACAATGAGTACCGAAACGCTCATTGTACTATCAGAATGAGGACATTTTTGGGAAGTGAGGACATTTTTGCTGGTTCTCGTAACTTCCAAGGACTGTTTGAGGGTTAAGATGCGTTTTTAAGGTTAAGGTTGAAATGGGTTTAGGTTAGGGTCAGGGGGTTAGTTGTGATAGAGTTAAGGGCTGGGTAATGTATTTTGTCTACAAAAGTCCCCACAAAGATAGAAGTACAAGAACATGTGTGTGCGTGTGTGTGTGTGTGTGTGTTTAGAAATAGGGGTTTTAAACTGTCAGAAAGTCCTACAGGAACATTTTATTCAACATCAATCAATAGACTTAATTAATTGCCGATTTATGCAGATTGCTATTTTCCCCCAATCCCAAATCTTAAAGATTTGTGCAAGACTTTAGGTTTCCCTTTTTCCTAAAAATGTCTGTCTTTTACCAATTAATCTGATTACCTGTTTCACTTCCGGACTCCCAGGAGTGGAGTTTGTGGTCCCATGGACTGGGTTCTACTGTCAACTCTGCGGGTTGTTCTACACCAGCGAGGACACGGCGAAGGCGTCCCACTGCCGCAGCACAGTGCACTACAGGAACCTGCAGGTACACACAATCCCACAGTGCTCCAGTGTGTCTGTCCGCTCCACATCAGTGCAAAGTGTCCCCTGTGTGCTGCTGATGTGGCCCCCACTCTGTCTGGTAGCAGAAGTTCTTTACACCACCTGTTACAGCGTTGATAACTAATGTCTTCACAGTCACACTTTAACATCCACTCCTTCTGTTTTGGGGATAAAGAATATTTGAAATTATAGTGAAACGCGTACTCTGGCAGTCTCCACGGTGATAAGAGTCAGGTGGTCCCACTGTATCGGAGTTGCTCTTGATTTCAAAACTTTTGCCAAACTATATAATTTAATTGTATTATACTTATTGCTGACACTTGTGATTAACTTTCAAGGTGTCTTGGAACATGTAAATATATCCCAAAGCACATTTCCTTTTAATTTTTCATGTAAAATTTAAAATTTGAAGATTATGAAAAAAATGTACACACACACACACACACACACACGCGCGCACACACACACACGCTGTGATCCTAGACACTGCATGAAAGGTTGCCACTGTATCAGGTTTCTGATTATTGCCAAGACATCTTGCATTTCTTTGTCTGCAGCAGCGCAGCTGAGGAGCAGCGATATCCCACATTTGATGGATTAAATTCCATGTGTTTTACACAGTTGTGCTGTCTGTCAAAGCTCTCCCCCTCCCTCCCTCCCTCCCTCCCTTTCTCCTCCGTCAGTGAGTTTTGTTTTATTTCACTCGCTCCTCGGCGCCTCCTTTGTGACACATATGTCGATGTCTTGACTTTAACACAATGTGAAACCAAAGAAAGACCCTAGAGGACCGTGACACCCTGCTGTGGTCACCTGCCGTATTGTAATTCCTTTTTTCCGACACCCATCAACAGAAATACCTGAGCCAGCTGGCAGAGGAGAGTCTGACGGGAACACTGGCCAAACAGTCAGCTGTACAGTGACACCGGCTCGACCCCTCACAGAAGGATTTGTGCATGTGAGATGTGGGTGCAGGGCTCCATTTATCCACCATCGTGGGTAAGCCAGCCAGGGAGTGAAGAGTCGCGCTGGTTTGGATAATGGAATATCTGGGAATACACAGTTTCAGAGGGTCCCAGTCTTGTACATACCTGAAGTGTCATGTATAGTGAGGATAAACTATTTAACAGGAAGGGCTTGCATTGGTTAAACAGGAAGGGCTTGCATTGGTTAATTTATTGCTAAATTATTTAAAACAAAAAACATCAACGACTTGAAATATGTCAGAATGTTTTTACTCAGTGAAAAAGCTGAGGCAGATTCTCAGGTTTGTTATTTTGAGGAACGGGTTTTGGTGTATTTGGCAGTTTGTGTATTTATTTACGTCGGGGGTTTTGAGCAGTTCATTATGTAGGAATTATGTTGTCCCAGTTCTGGTTCAGCTTTTGGGATTTAGACTGATTTGCTAGTTGATTTATAAACTGTCTCCTTGGTCACGTGGAAGATAAAGGGATATTTTTTTTGTCAGAATTAAGAGTTGATTTCATCTAAAAGCTGTCCATCATGACAATCCCACACATCTTTCTACAAGCCATTTAATAGGACCATTGCCTTAACTTATTCACTATGCAGTGTTTTATGTAAATGTTCACACGCTTTTTTTTCAAGCATACTGTGAATAACCATCCTTTAACATACATTTTGTCCAAAAACTTGAATAAACATTTTAAACTTTTTCCGGACTGTTTCTTCTTCTTCTTTTCCATGCAGCGGTCCGAGGGGAAACCTCGCGGAACTGTTATCAGATGGCGCCCCCTAGAGCTCAGCATAGCAAACGCACGAACATATTTTTCCAACATATCCAATCCTACTGTACACTTATTTTTGGAGGGACACATAAACGTTGGCCTATGGTGGCATCGCTGACAGTTCCAGATTTTTGTTTTTAAATGCAGATACTGTTCGTGATAATGGGGGCAGCCCTCCATAAATCACCGAACATACCGGGGGATGGGGGAGGTTCCGTGCTGCGCTCTCATTGGCTGTCTGCTTTACTAAACCACCCGGCTCAGCCAATCACAGGGGGGAAAACAAAAGCTACGTGCCTGCGTTACCGGGTAGATATAGCAACTACGCCAGCGTTAGTTTCGCTGTTAGAAACTGGATTTTCGGGACGGTCAGTGGTTTTATTCTTATACAATCGCCATAACCTGCGCGATTTTCCCTTGTTTTTGCGCCTTCTCCCGTGTATCTTCGCGTCGTGACGTTACTGAAATCTTGCGGCTCTTGCAGCGTAAATATTTCCTGCCGAATTTTTAAAAGTAATGTAAAAATAAAAACATGCTTCCGATTTCTATCATTGTGTGCCAATAATTGCTTGATTCGTGGCGTCAGTCGAAAGGTTGGTCCTTTGACGCAGGTAAAGAGTCAAGCTAATGCTAACCATTGTTTACCAACAGTGCTGAATGAGCGGGGGGAGGGGAGGCTGTTGCACTGCAGCGGGTCTGGCTTCGTTATTCTACAATATCTGTTGTCTGTCCTCCCAGGCATCATTTAAACTCTCCTGTCGCAGTTCGTGCACGCTCCTTACTGTTGTAAAACATGGCAACTGACTGCAAGGCCTGGCTGAACGCGAACCCCGTCGGTAAGTGTGCAGACCTGGTCGCCATTTAAATGTCCCCTCAGCTGTGTGAGTCAGTGGATTAAAACCTCATATGCTGCACAGACTCTAGTGTTTAGCTTACGTTTGCTTTTTTACTCCGTTTCAAACTATTGTTAACCCAGTTGACTGTTGCACAAACCCAGTGATGATACAAATATGCATGTGTCCCACAGAGGAAGCAGACCTGAGTGACTTTGCATCTGCAGAAGAAGACAACGGAGGATCTGTCTCTGGTGGCAGAAACTTGAACGAGACCAACGGCAACTGGCTGTCATTGTCCAGCAACAACATCCAGGAAGCCCGTCTGAAGGCCAAGGCCAAGCGGAGGCTGCGGAAGACCTCCTCCAGGGATTCAGGCAGAGGGGACTCCCTCAGTGATAATGGGGATGCGGTCAGGGGAGCCCCGGTGACCCCCGCCAGCCCTAAGAGCAAGCTGATGGACAGGAAGTCGAGATGTGGAAAGGGAAGAGGTTTGCCAAAAAAAGGTAAGAAGATCCCACATACAAATTACTAACGTGAGAATTGTCAGTCTTAAATAGTGGTAACACAAAAACACCCGTGCCAGATGTATTGCTCAGGTTATCGTCGTTATTGTTGCGTTGCCTTTGAAATATCCACCTCCATCAAAGCCTCAGCATCTTCTGGTAAGCCAAGGGTCTTTGACAGTAAATCCCCATAAAGCCGGGTCTGTCCAGCATCTGCCCGTTTGTCTGGTTGCGTTTCCGCTGGAGCTCAGCGACATCAAAGCCTCACGCAGAGCTGCTTTTAAATTCAAATCTAATAGATTTGCATGCAGCACAGAATCACTAATAAAGGTGGATACAGGTTGTGTTTTAGTGGGACCAGGTTTTATGACCAGGGTGGGTTATTGAGGTGATGTCATTTGCCACATCTTGATGGGCTGGGACTTATGGAGGCTTCAGCGCATGTGACAAAAGCAGCTTAGTTTTGGGCTTCTTAAACCGTCTGCAATCTGCCGCTGACCCCAGACTTTCAGCTGTTTGTGTTCCATACCAATCAAACCTGCAAATATAAAAGCTGCGCACTTGATGGATGATAAATAGGGAAAAAAAGTACTTGTATTTGTTGTATTTCTGTGGGGAAATGATTCCTATCAAGACAGGACAGGGCTATTCAGAAAGGACGGTGGTCATCTGGGGCTGTACATCATTGAAGCATTACACCGATGGTCAGAACCTTGCTTCTCCTCCAGGACATTGTTCAACTTTGACCTTTTCCTGCAGGCGGGGCTGGAGGCAAAGGCGTGTGGGGCAGATCTGGTGAGGTTTATGAACCCGAGGAGGTGGATAAGAAGGACCCCAACTACGACGATGCTCAGGTATCACTAGTCTGGAACATCGAGCTTATTTACTGTGAAGAACCTGAAGCCAGTTCTGTAACCGAGGTGATGCTTTGACAGGAAAACTGTGTGTATGAGACGTTGGTCCTCCCGCTGGATGAGAGGGACTTCGAGAAGACGGTCACACCGATCGTGCAAGAATACTTTGAGCACGCAGACACAAAGGAAGTGGCGGTACGGTTGTAGCAAACGGCGCAATGTTCTGAAAAGGTGAATTCACGTCCGGGAATCACGGGCTGTCTTTCCTCACATCAAGGAGCAACTCTCAGAACTCAACCTGGGGCCCATGCAGAGCGAGGTGCCCTTGTTGGCGGTGTCGTTGGCGCTGGAGGCCAAAGCCAGCCAACGGGAGCTGACCTCCAGGCTGCTGGCAGACCTGTGCGGACCCGTTCTGACCTGCGGGAATTTGGAGAGCGCCTTTGACAAACTGCTTTGGGAGCTCCCCGATCTCGTCCTGGATACACCCGGAGCCCCTCAGGTGAATCCCCCTGACTCCACCGTGTCCCCTGGAGCCTTTCGCGTGTGAACGTGGTCTCAGTTGATCTGGTTCTGATGCTGCTTTTAGTGTTTGCTTCACCCGCACACAACACGTTTGCCTCATTCTTCTGGTCCTGCCTGCCAGTCTGGCCGTGGCGGTGGGTCAGATGAGACAGCGCTGCCTCTGGTCTGAGCCCAAACAATGATTGTGTTGAGCACAGGCTTTGCACAGTCCAGAAGAGCAAATCCAGCTCTTTTTGGTCCCCTAAATCACTCAAATGGCACCGTAAACAAACGCACGCGCGGGTGAGTCTGAGGCCTTTCTCTGTCATCTGTGACATCAGTGTTTTGTGGGGCCTCCTGGGAGTTTTGCTGTGCACACTGCTTCTCTCTTTGTCCTTTCTACACACACAAAACACTAAAAACCTAAAAAAGGGATGTAATAAATATAAAGTGTGCTTTGTCATGCTGCTGCATGTTGTATAATTTGTGTTTTTCTTTGCAGTTGGTGGGCCAGTTTATCGCACGTGCTGTTAGTGACCAGATATTGTCTGAGAGTTACATTGACGGCTACAAAGGCAGAGTTAACTGTGAATACACCAGGTATGTGACTCACCTGTGTTCATCTTTCCTATCTGATTGCTATGACAAAGAGTACGGTGTCCATATTTATTTGGAATTTAATACAAAATAATTTATTTTCAAATGAGTTAAGAAAGTGATCAGTATTTTAGAGAGGAATAGTAAATACATTTTAAAAAATCCCTAATTAGGCACATACAGGTTACCAGTTGTGAACCAGAGCGCCATCTGGTGGCCGTTGCTGGTACTGCTGTTCCTCTCCGAAATAAAACGAACTACTGTTTGTGCTGTATTCAAAAGACTGTTTCTATTTTGTCCTCATTCAGGGCCGCCCTAGACCGTGCAGCTGTGCTGTTAAAGATGAGTCTTGGTGGGCTACGCATGGACAACCAGTGGGGGGCAGGGGGAGGCCAAAAACCCATTACTCAGCTCATTAAAGAGGTGAATTGAAAGCACACCCAAGGTTGTCAGTTTTCTATCTGTTCTAAGGCCCACATGAGACTTCTGCTTTTAAGGACATTTAGGACTTTTTTGGGTGGGGGCGGTTAGGTTAGGTTTGTCTGTACTCATGTGACTCATGACTGTCCTGTCAGATGAACTTGCTACTGAAGGAGTACGTGCTGTCTGGAGACGGAGCGGAGGCTGAAAGGTGTCTCAGAGACCTGGAGGTTCCACATTTCCATCACGAGTTTGTCTATGAGGTAAAACCAGCATCTCTTCAGCTAGACTGGCCTTACTGGGAAAAGTTTAGGGAAAAGTTTAAGAATCTGAGTGGGTGGTTTTCTCCCTCCAGGCCATCGTGATGGTGTTGGAATCCAAAGGAGACAAGACGTTCGAAATGATTCTGCAGCTTCTCAAGTCTCTCTCTGCCTCCTCCGTCATCACCGTGGACCAGATTGGGAGGGTACGCTGCCGTCTTGTGTTTGGGGTCATGTGTTGCTGAGGATTTCATTCCAGCTCGTGTTGTGACGGTTTCCTTTCACAGGGTTACGAAAGAGTTTACATGGACATCGCTGACATCAACATCGATGTTCCTCGTGCCTACTTCATCCTGGAACAGTTTGTTGATAAGAGCTTCAGTTTGGGAATCATTAATGTGAAGTTAAGAGACTATTGTCCAAGCCGGTAAGACCACACCTTTGACTCTGAAGCGTGTCCCCTCCCCCCATTTCTTTATTTTTGGTGAATATGTGTCCACTGTCTCTACTTAGGGGCCGGAAGAGATTTATCAGCGAGGGAGACGGTGGTGTTATCAAGTTGGAAAGCTGCTGAACGGTCTCATTTGACGCCCAGAATATCTGGAAAGAACAAGATAAAGCTACTTTTATACTCGCATATTTTGAAAAAGTTCATTAAAACTTTGTTCCAGTTTATTAGTAAGAATGTGTTCCTCTGAAATGGAGTAAAAGCTATAAGTCAATATAAAAAAAAATGCACTTTTGATTGAAACTGAAGTAGGTCACTTTCTCCAAGGTATTTCAGTATAAACTATTGCATAAGCTAACCGTTTAAGTGCCACACTTCTCAGTGTCAGTCATTCCATGTCGTTTTGTACAATGATATCATGGTTTCACTGCCATTCTCCTTGTTTTGTAGAGCGCAGTGTTTGTACAGAGATGACCAGTTTATCTCAAGAGCTTTATAAAGGGGTTAAAGGGGGTTACGAACTAGTAGGTAAGCTGCAATCCTGCTTCCCAAACTAGCTGCTGTTTCTATGCTGTGCTTGACTTCTTTTCCTTTTTAACCATTAAAATTACACAAAGATGTCAATATTGAGGGATACGAGTGTGGCGCGAGAAGGAGAAAAAATGGTCTGCTTAAATCAAAACATGGTGTTTAGATTGTTTATTTTTGTATCCGGGGATACTGATATGTGAAACTGTACCGCATATGGCTCCTTGTTCATTAAACCACAACAAAACAAGCCGAGGTTGATGTTGTCGTTAATGGCGATGACCTGACTGCATTCATCAGATATCAGAAAAGAGGCCAGTTCATGAGAAGAAAGCAGCGGGCGAATGTCCCGTTACTGCAGCTGCTCCTTCGTTGCTAGTTCCTGCTGTCTGACAGCCTCCTGGGCCTCCATCTGCATCTTCTCCAGTTTTTCCAGGGTCACCGATTTGAGCGGAAGTAGCTTTGGCTTACACAGTATCATGGTGGGGACATCTTCTATGGAAAGCTGACCTGTTGTTGAATAATACAAAGTTTTACAACGGTTAAACAGCATCGGCAGCGGGTGGGGAAACCAATTTAGAGAATATAATGACACGTCACAGTGAGAAATGTAGGAGAAAGACAGAAGAGACGAGAGCATGGTTGATGCAAAGCAGGAAAACATGGTGTCCACCGACTGGTGCGAGCGTTTGCACACATCTGTGCAATTAAGATGTCTTATCGAGTGTCACAATGTTTGCGGTGCAAACCTTTCTTGGGCAGGACTTCTCTGAATACTGTCTTGACCTCTGGCATTGCGCACTTGCTGAAAGGCAAGTTAGTATTACAAGATTAGCACACGAATTAAGCCGATGTGACAAACCAGACGTTTTCGTTGACTTAATGGTCATAGAAATATGACGGCAACATGCATTAGCAAGCTACGTTTAAGCGAAACTCTTAAAGAGTCGAGCACGTATTTATTACAGTGACACTTTCTACAGACTGTCGTTTAAAGAAACGAATCTTTCGCTAGCCTACCTTCAGCACAAACACGAGATTACGGCTGTTGTTAAGCCGATGTTGCTAAAGCAGCGTTGCTAGGTCGCTTCTTCTTCTTCGCTTTTTTTTATTTATTGTTGCACACGCGTTAGAGCGACACCACCAGGCGTCTTTGAAAACAACAACTTGAAGACGATATAGGAATGGGGTTCTGGTGGGGATCTGGTTTTTTTTTCTTTTTGCTATTTTTTTTGCTGTAATTTATCATTTAAATTGATTTTGTACATTCCAAACTGAAGGTATGTGTCATTAAACAATACAGGAATGGATTTTATCAACTTTTTATTTGAAGGATGCAGGTTAAAATGAGACATTCAGATTCAGAGAGCAAAACGGAGAAAAGACCGCATTTCTCAGGCGTCGGTTTCGTTAAAACAGGGATGTTTACACAGAACAACAATTATCTCGCGGGGGCCTCGGAAGTCTCGCGAGAGCGGGGATAGGCGTGCACATGACGCAAGTTGGCTGACAGGGGAGGGAGGGGGAGTGAAACAGCAGTGAAGGAAAAGACGAGGAAGCTGCAAGGATGGCGGAGTCACACCTCTGAAGGTAAAACACTTCCATTGCCGCATAAACGCCGGACGTTTGACTACCCGGGCAGCCGCACGTCTCCGGAGAGGAGGCCGCTGTCGGTCGCGCGGCACCGCGCGCGAAGCAAAGGGGTGTCATTTGGCGTTGCTGCACGGGAACACACTCTTTGTTCGGCTCCGGAATGGCCGCTGTTTTTCAGCGTTTTATTCCCCCCGCCTCGATTAATACAGCGTTGGAGGCACAGCGGGACGCGGGGGTCGCTGTGGTTGGCAACGTGCGGGCGTCCCGATCGCCTCTCCGCGGCGCCGCCAGCCGCCCCGTTCGGCCGTCCTCAGCCGTGTCTTCTGGCTGATTCCAGTGGACTCGCCCGCTGGAGACGCTTCTCCCACTCGAGCTCACGACGGACGGGTCGGTCCGCGTCCCGACAGCCGCTGTGTTTTGGGCCTACAGATGCAGCTAGCTCCCGCTGACATGGACGCGGTTGTTGTCGGGAAATCTGTCCAGGAAATCACTGACCCACATTTGCACAATTTGTCGCATGTAACGAGCAACTTGGGTTTTTTCGTGTCAGCCTACCGCGCTGTGATTCTTTCCCGTTTGACTCATTAGTGCTGTTAGCTTGTGGGCTAGCTTGCTCTTTAGCCGACGTTAGCCTGCTAGCAGCCTGGCATACCTGACTTTTACTACACAATTGCGCTCTTTTTATTCCAACACTGTCATTAAAGTGATTTCTTAAGGTGTCTTCTAGTTTTTCCTCTGAGGCCCGTTTGTTGGAAATAAGGTCAACGGAGATTTATTGTCTTCCCCCTCCCAGTTTCTTCAAATGTTGGCTAACATGCTAACGCTGCACGTCCACGGCTCAGCTGAGACAATCGGTTGGTTGTTGGATAAACAGAATCTAACATGGTAGTTTGCCCTCTCGGCGTCGGAGAGTAAATGTCACTTCGTTGACCCCCAAATACTTTTAATCCTAGCGTGTTTTCTTGGGTGGCCATGTTATGGAAATCCAGTTGATTCTCCGGGCACTTTGACCTGGCCGATAAATGGACTTTTAAAATGATTTTGGACGCCTATAGACTCACTTTGCAAGCATTTCCTTAAGTTCCCCTTTGTTAATTTACCTTTGTTGAACCTCCAGTGATCACAGCAACAGTCCGGCCCTGTAGTGTTTGGAGTTTGGGTGGTTCCATATTGTTTGACAGACATTTGGCTCCAGTTCAGATATTTAATGAATCTGAGTTTGTGGGGAATGTTATCCTGCCCTATACACGAGTTGGACCATCTTCCTGCACAATCTTCCCCATAGAGCAAACCAGCGTTCCTCCGCAACTGTGCCCGGGTTGGGATATTATTTAGCCAGTAGTTTTTACTTAATTAAAGATAGAAAAGTTCCTTTCTATTATATTTAGAAGCTGCACGGTCAGACATGGAGACACGTCAGAGAACTGTCAGTTTCCAGCCTTAATCCTCTGCAGCAGCTTTAAACTGTATAGAACAGGGGGTGGATGCGATATACAGCCGTATTATAATCAGTAGGTCTGATGGGGTGTGGAGATAAATGTCCAATTACTGAGTAACAGGCGTTTGGACGGAATCACCGCGTAAGAGTTAACCAACTTTAGGGTTGTTTTATCTGGTTTTGAGCAAACAACGGGAGAGCGTTTCTCCATTGTGCTGCCAAATGCCACGTGCAACGGTGACGGCTGTCGTTACGGCGGGTGTGTGTGTGTGTGTGTGGGGGGGGTAAACGCACAACCCGTGTGGATTCTTCAGCTTCATATGTGATGTGTGATTTCCTAACTTGGGTCGAGTCGGAAAGCGCAAAGCGTTTAAACAGGGATAAATCTTTACAGATAACCTTTAGGCGCGGGGACGGGGCGAGCGCGGCCATAAAAGGAAGCAGCCTGCACAGTTTAGTTAATACTCCTGCAGCCGCGCGCCGGCCTGGCTTTGCTCATCTTCTGCTCAGACTCAATTTCATCCTCGGCTGTGCCCGTTCCAGCCCCCCATCGCCGAGAAACTCCTTTCTGTCGCATGTCGGTTATATAGCGTCCTATAGCGTAACGGCTCGGGCTATCGACCCCGCGCTTCTTTGACCCGAAAGGTCACCCGACTCCGTGCTTTGAAGGCCACCTCTGAGGCTGAGGCGCAGCAGTTCTAACCTTTCCACTCGGCTCTGATCCCAAGCCAAACCTGCCTCTCTGTCCCCACAGCTCAGCCTGTGCACGTAGAGCTTTACTGTGGTTCTGGGGCCGCAGCAACACGGACGCGTCCCAGCCCCGTTTAGCTGATCCGCTTCCTTTGGTCTGGAGCTGAATGCGCTTCCATTGGACATGAACCACTCTTAGAATCAGGTATGAATAACTCTTTAAAGCGGCTAAAATTTGCTTGATGATGGGGATTTCTGAATGGAGCCAGTCCGATCCCGACTAGCCCAGAGGGTGTGGCAGGCTTTAACTGGAAAGAATCACACCCAGAACCAAGGGGGTACATCAGCGGTACCCTTGGGTCGCTGTAGCAACGCTGTTGGAGGACACAGAACATCGTCCCGGTCCCTGAAGGCTGCCGAGGAAGGTTCTCACATATGTATCGGACCTATGAAGTGTTGTAGTGGGCTCCATGTCTCAGCTGATGGGAACACTGGGGCCGACTGGAGTCAGCTTTGTTTACCTTTCACCTCGTGTTGTGTGGGGGGGGGTCATAGGCCATCATGTGGGTTGTGGAGCGGGTCGATTTCCAATCACGTTATCTGACGCCGCCGATATTTGTCGGACTGACGTGTTTACGTGCACTTTAGTCGGCCGGTTGTCGTCGGATAAAGGTGATAATCAGTAAACACGCACGTTTGCCTCTATTCTTCCACCTTTTTCCCGCTGCTTAAAGGAGCGTCGTGCTTAAATCCCGGCAAAATTACCCGACGCCCCCCCTCGGTTGATATTGAAATTCTAAAAGGGACGATTTTGTCTGTTTCCCAACAGGAAACCTCTGAAGCAGTCGGCCAGAAACCTGCCGGGAGGATGAACCTGGAGAAAAGCACCTGGACCTGGAGGCCCTGAGGTTGGACGCGGTTCAGACCCTGAAGCATGTGGCTCATGAGCTCGACCACCCAGTCACTCCAAAGGCTTTTCCCCCCCATCGCGTTGTAACAGAGCGAAGAGACGCACCCAGAAACCCCCGTCGACAAGGCCTTTATGCTTTATGTGAAGGCTGATCGTAGATGTGCAGACCTGGACGGGGATGTTTCCATTAAAAGCCGCCTCGGCTGTCTCCCTCTTCCCGGACGAGTAACCCGTCTGGAGGGACTCCCATGAGCAACCCCGCAGGACACCCAACCGCGTCAACATGAGCAGTACTTTAGGCAAAGAGAAAGATTTGAAGGAAAAGGACCCCAAATGTGGTCCGGTGGGGAAAGAAAGGGAAAAGGAGGCCAAGGCTCTCGCTGGCTTGGTGAAGGAGGGTGGCAAGGAACCTAAGACCAAAGGGAAAGACGCCAAAGAAGGAAAGAAGGACACCAGCAGCTCCACGCCGGGCGTCGCCTTCTCTGTTGACAACACGATAAAGAGACCAAACCCGGCAGCGGGCACGCGCAAGAAGTCCAGCAACGCCGAGGTGATCAAAGAGCTGAACAAGTGCAGGGAGGAGAACTCCATGCGGCTGGATCTATCCAAGCGCTCCATCCACATGCTCCCCACCTCCATCAAGGAATTAACGCAGCTGGCTGAACTTTACCTGTACAGCAACAAGCTCCAGAGCCTGCCGGCCGAGCTGGGCTGCCTGTCCAGCCTGGTCACGCTGGCTCTCAGCGAGAACTCCCTGACCAGTTTGCCGGACTCTTTGGACTCCCTTAAAAAGCTCCAGATGCTGGACCTGCGGCACAACAAGCTGCGGGAGATCCCCGCCGTGGTGTACCGGCTGACCACCCTCACCACGCTGTACCTGCGCTTCAACCGCATCACCACGGTGGAGAAGGACATCCGCCACCTCTCCAAACTCACCATGCTCAGCATTCGGGAGAACAAGATCAAGCAGCTGCCCGCGGAGATAGGTGCGAACGCCAGGTCCGGCCCGGGATCTCGGAGGAGCTCCAGCTCTAAACCTGGCTTTGTGTGTTGTGTTTTTTTTTTTCTGCGCAGGGGAGCTGTGCAGCCTGGTCACTCTAGACGTCGCCCATAACCAGCTGGAACATTTACCGAAGGAGATTGGGAATTGCACAAAGATAACCAACCTGGACTTGCAGCACAATGAACTCTTGGACCTTCCGGAGACCATAGGTAATCAAGTTTGTCCCCTCCAGCGTTCAATTAATACCAACAATGTGGTGGTTTTCTTCAGGAAGTTAAATACGTAGTTAAATGCGTTTAATAATCTCTCTGTAGGAAATCTGGCGAGCATAAATCGCTTGGGTCTGAGATACAACCGATTGTCAGCCATCCCCAGGTCGTTAGCCAAATGTCGAGAGCTGGAGGAGCTAAACCTGGAAAACAACAACATTTCAGTTCTGCCAGAGGTGAGTTCTTTAAATTTGAGGCCAATAAAACCTGCAATCACGCCCATCAAATGACAAATACGGACGCCTGTCTAACACTAATTAACAGTGTTATATTGACTATGCAAGCACAGACAGGACACCGTTAGCAAGATTTTCTCACCTGTATTGAACCAGATTAACCAGTCAGCCATTGTGGGTATGAAAACAATGTTGGTACAAGTTGTGTTGCCGTTGTTCACTGCTGGCGGAGCAACAAAAAGTGACCTTATTGAGAAATGGAAATGGGTTTGATGAGCGGAGGACGGTTTCCTCACGTGGTTCGGAGCGCCGGTGTTCATCGTCTCGTGGATCGTGTCTCATCGCTCACTTTTTGTGCTTCACCAGGGCCTGCTGTCGAGTTTAGTCAAACTGACGAGTCTAACGCTGGCACGCAACTGCTTCCAGTCGTACCCGGTGGGCGGCCCGTCGCAGTTCTCCACCATCTACTCCCTCAACATGGAGCACAATTGCATCAACAAGATCCCCTTTGGAATCTTCTCAAGGGCCAAAGTGTTAAGCAAGCTAAACATGAAGGTACGTCGAGCTTCAAACGGAACCCAGAGCGACATTAGACCTCGTTTGATAAACATTTAACACTTTCACAACGGAAACTGTTTAGTTTTCCTCAGATTTAACCGCCATTGTCGTTTACTGTGCACTGCATTCTGGGTAACGGAGTCATTGCAGTCGGAGCTACCTCCAGCGCCACGTCTTCTGCTCAGCCTTTTTTAAAATCTTAACAAGAGAAGCACGAATAACTGAAAACGCCGATGGAAGTGAAGATGGTCAGATGGGCGAGGAGGCGACGGTGGGACAGACTCGCTTCCCGATGCCAACTCTGCGAGCGTTCTGTCGGCGCTTGTTCACGGCAGCAGATTCAAACACATGACTCATTATTTAATCATATTCGAAAGGCACAATCCAGCCGGCTGCACCCACCAGCCCGCCCCAACGTACCGCCTCGCCGGCCGGCGCCAAGGGCCCAGGCGCCGTCGGGAGGGTCGGGAGGTTCCTCCAGCTCTCCCCTGGAAACGAGTCGCAAAAACCGCAAACACAAGGTGGCACGAGCTGCTGTTTTGGGTTTTTGAGACAGAAATCCACCGCTCAAGTCAGCGCGCGCGTCCGCCTCCGGCTCCACAACAGCCCCTTTAACGCCATTTTCCCAGAATGCATTGCACAGGCCAAAAATGTCAGCGTCCAATAACACGTGATGGTCGTCCCGCTTGGACAAACAACACTGTCCCAGCGGACGTTTGTGCTTCAGAATGTGGTTTTTTTGTAACGCCGCACACGTGTGGTCGGCGTATACATCGAGTGTTTACATCGAGTTGTTTGTGCGAGTCCTAATGGCCCAAACAGTGTCGTCCTGTTCTTAATGTCCCTGACCAACGGTCTCTCCTGCGTCTTCCTCAGGACAACCAGTTAACGTCGCTGCCCCTGGACTTCGGCACATGGACGAGCATGGTGGAGCTGAACCTGGCCACCAACCAGCTAACAAAAATCCCCGAGGACGTTTGTGGATTAGTCTCTTTGGAGGTAACTCGCGTTCCCGCTCAAGGATCCGTCCTGCTCGCACGTGCCGAGTCATCCGTGAATCAGAGACTTTCTGGGAAATCCGCACGGGGCAATTTCGCCCCCCTCGAACGCCCGGTAACATTACTGGAAACCTACCGGGGAGGCTGTTTACTGGGAAGCCTCCCGCCGTGCCGTCGGCCTCTTTACAGCACAGGTCTCGTTATTCTGACGCCGCTGTTCGGGGTGTTTGTCTGCCTGATCAGCACAGAAGCTGAACACATTTAAGCACCGAACGCTCGAGGAGAGTGGGAGCGTGAGAGCTGCTGGAGGTCTGAGCCCACGGTGTTCCCAGCATCGCCGCAGAGCAGGAATTTGGCGGCGTAGCGGCGCGCGCGTGACTAATAGGAATCACCAGCGATGCTGGGAACATGACCGCTTTTACCTGAACGTGGACGCGAACGTGTCCTCCGAAGGTCCGAGTCGTTCCAGCAGTAGTTTTCCAGAGAGAAGACGAGCGAGTCGCTAAATAATCAGCGCGCCGGAGAACAAACGCGGCCCGAGTTTCCTTTTATAGTTCGGATTTCGGGCTGATGAATAAAGCCCGAGATGAAAATAGCGCCGTCTTTTTGGCCGCTGGAACGGACGAGTCTAAATATTGACAGTAGAGGACACGGACGCCGCTCGACGCCTCGCACGAGCCACTTCTCCACGTGCTTCGTGGGTCTCACTTCCACTCTTTACCCAACAGGTGTTGATACTGTCCAATAACCTCCTCAAGAAGTTACCTCACGGTATCGGCAACTTGAGGAAGCTGCGGGAGCTCGACCTGGAGGAGAACAAATTGGAATGTCTACCCAACGAAATCGCTTATCTCAAAGACTTACAGGTAACGTTCCCATCGCACCCCCATGTTCCCCCATGTCCGTTTCCGCCCGTTTAGACTCCTCAGATCTTTGAGGGGCTGCGATGCTCTTCAGCTAGGAGGGTTTTTAAAAAAAAAAAATACTTCCTTTGTTTCTTTCCTAGAAATTGGTGTTGACGAATAATCAGCTCACTACGTTACCCAGAGGCATCGGGCACCTCACCAACCTGACCCACCTGGGTCTGGGGGAGAATCTGCTGCAAAACCTTCCAGAGGAGATCGGTGAGTACCCCCCAAGGTCACGGGGTCAAGTGTAGATGGGCGCCCCAACAATCAGTCTTGACCTCATGAGAGAGCAGCAGGGTTTGAGCTGAGAGAGCTAGCTTGTTTAACCGCCCTGTTTGTCCACCGCCGATCCCTCTCCCGGGCGCGGCAGGACTAGTCTGCTCGAGATTACGGGTTAAGTCAGAGATTAAAACGGGTGGAGGGGAAAGGTGAATCTATTTTTAGAGCGCCGAGATTTGAATTAGCCCCGTTGCTCCAGGGAAAAGGTGAGAAAGGTGCGTCCAAGTAAAACGTGCTATCCTGAGTGGCTTAAGCCCCGCCCCCACCTTGAGGGTTCAGTCTGAGACGCGCTTTGTCGGAGCTCCTCTCACCTGGTGGTCGTCCTCAGGCACGCTGGAGAACCTGGAGGAGCTGTACCTCAACGACAACCCCAACCTGCACAGCCTCCCGTTCGAGCTGGCGCTCTGCAGCAAGCTGTCCATCATGAGCATCGAGAACTGTCCCCTCAGCCACCTGCCGCCCCAGATCGTCGCGGGGGGGCCCTCCTTCATCATCCAGTTTCTTAAGATGCAGGGACCCTACCGCGCCATGGTGTGAGCCCCGGTCCAGACCTGACTCCAGACCCCCCCCTCCCCCCCCCCGCCGCCAATTACACGTATCAAACACTGTCAACTGGCACAATCAGTGTGAGTGGAGGACGGCGGAGGAGAGGACGTTTCTCTCATCGTCTCGGGGCGGAACCTAAACATATCTTTGGAGACTCCAGATTTTTATTGCGTTATTTCGGGACCCCCCCCCCCCCCAACATCACCACCTCCCGGTTCACCGTTCATTCCAAATCATCCAAGAGGAAAAAGATTCCCGTCTCTTTTGCCAAAACTGATGCTATATAAAGTTCTATATATTGAGTAAGTGTGAGCCGCGTCTCTTAACCATATAAACACGCTCCCATTGCCAATGTATTTACAGTAATTACAAGCATCTATTATGTGAGCAAGAATACAACTGTATGCAAAAAAAAAAGAGAAAGAAAATCACAAAAAAAGTCTTGGGAACGTCACGTTTACTGTCGCTGCCATACGTTGTCATCTTGTTCTATTATTCTTTTATTATACCCTTGTTTTTTTATACATATATCACCGTCAACAGGATAACTTATGTTAATTTGCATCAGGACCAGAAAGAACAAAGCGTCTAATTATGATGTGTAAATGATTTTTTTTTTCAGGGGGTAATTTTGTTTATTTTAATTAGTTTTGTTTTTTTTAACTGTGCCTACGTTTAGAGTGACGGTTCACTTCTAAACACACGTGTCCGTGAAATTACAAAGATATAAATTATTTTAGTGACCTTTTATTTGTATTATCACTGCTGTTCGGTCATATCAGCGGCGCGTGGGCGGGGCGGCGCCGATCAAACGCTTCACAGAACGGCGGCGGCCTGATCGCCACGGCGACAAGTATTGAGCAGCGGTGGGGCGCGTGGGCGATGGGATGTTGGGCGTCCCGTCGCCACCTTTTTACCTTCAGTGTTGGGCTGTCCTCAATCACCGGCCACGTCTCCAGCCTTTCGTCTTTCTTAACGGCTTTTTTGGGCTCCAAAGGCATCACCGGAGGATCGATCATAAAACCTTTGACCGACCTTTTTGGTTCTTTTTCTTCTTTTTTCCCCCTTTTCTTGCAAGTTCCACGAGAGGAAACGTGGATTTAACTTTTAAATTTTGTACATGAACCTTTGTTGTTTTGAGTCTCTTGTCCCACACTGTCCCAGCAATGCTGCTGCTCTCGTGCACTTTTTTGTTTGTTTTTCCATAATAAGACAAAACTTCACAGTAGCCTCTCATGGGTTATATTTGAATGGGGGGGGCATTTGTTTCACAAAGTTCTTTCTCTGTTCAAACAAATGGCTTATCTTGTACATGTGTATTAATTAAATGTAAATTTTGGGTTTTAGTTGCTAACCTTTTTTTTTTTTTACGGGGGGGGGGGGATCCTGTCGATTGTAAGGGGAATCCTGTGGTTCTGAGACGATTCCCGCCTCTGTTACAAGGCTCAATTCAGGATTGTTGGTTTTGAACCCTCTTTTTTTTGTGTGTGTGTTCAGTTGGGATCGTTTCAGGTGACTGTACAGAAAACCCCAAATTTAGCCCCTTTCTGAAGACATCCCATCTCCACATCTGCTGACAGTTGTTTGGTATTTACCGCTGGGGGGGGGGGGGGGGGGCAGCACTGATCAAATCCACGGTGAGGAAAGTCCCATTTCCAGGACTGTCAAGCGTGTTAAAGGGCTTTCTGTGTCACGCTGGGCGGCGCCGCTGCATTCCTGGCTTTTCTATACATCTATACATAAAAAAAGGAAAAAAAACAAACAAACAAACAACTTGGAGGTTTCTTGTTTATGTACTTTTAGTTGTGAACAACTGTGTGACAGCTGCCTTCAGCCAGTACTTACAGTGACGTGCATTAGGTGTGCAGCGAGCGCTGTGGCCCGTTTACACCCCGTCTGTCTTCACACTCGTCATGTGCCATTTGGGTGACCCCCCCCCCCTCACCCCGCCCCCCCCCCCCCCGAGGACCATGGGAACAGATTGTATTTATCAGATCCAGGAATGTAGTTCCAAACAGGGCGCTCACACCCCCACCTCCACCTGTACCGGGGCATCCAGGACAATCCCCTCTTCCTGTGCGGTTCTCATCCAACTTTTTTTTTTTTGGTGAGGGGGGGGGGCTTTTCTGGATCACGCCGCTTGCCTGGTTATTTTGTACAAACGAGCATGTTGGACGGACTTTTGGCTGTTCCCGCGTGCCGGTGGGCAGAAGCTTGGGCTGGGGTCCGACCGGCGAGCAGCCTTAACGCTCCTTTTCTTTTTCTAACGCGTTCCTCGTCTCCGCGGCCACCGACTGTACTTGGTTATTGTGATTCCGGGCTCTTCGGTATTTCTCCCCGCAGTGTGTTTGTTGCATAGATGAGTATTGTAAAGTCCGAAACGGGCGAGCGGGAGGCGACGGTGGACCGGACCGGCTCACTCGTCTTTGATCTTAAACGCCGAGAGGGTCCGAACTGGACCCCCGGAGAGGAGAGAGGAGGTCAAATAGTCATTTTCAGCAAATAAAACCCTTTTCTTCTATTGTTTGACATTTTTTTTTTGGAGGTCACATTTCTTGACGCAAGAAATCAGGTTTGAAGTGACGGCAGGTTAGTTTCCTTCCATCCCATTATCACTTTATTTTACTTTAAAGGGGCCCAGGTCTCCTGAAACAGGACATGATGCTGCGGAATGATGTTTTTCCCCAAAAAACGTGCTTTTATTAGGCTTTTATTGAGGATTAGTCCTACATTAATGGGACATTCGTAAAGTACATCTGCAGTTAAAACTGAACGGCATTAAAATGGTGAAATTAACGGGTTCCTAATTAAACCACAGCAGTTCTTTGATGTTTACCCACTATCATCACCACCTATCTAGGCTGTAGCTGAAGAGCGGCGACTGTGTTGAACACGTGGTCCTGGTCCCGTGGGACCGTCCCACGATTCTGCCCGAGGCTCCGTCCCGCTGCTGGAGGACAGAGGAACGTAAATAAGAAGCCACCGGCAGGACTCGGACCTCTGAACCAACGTCCCATTCGTCTCTATGCTTGCTGCTTCGATTGCGCAATCTCACAAACCTGCTGTTATATGACAGGTTGAGGGCCGAGTAAAGCTCGGGGGTGTCGGGGGTTCGAGCTCCAGCCCCTTCCTGACGCCGACCACGAGCTGCCCCCGACTTGGGTGATGGAGTGATGGGAGGGCGGCCACGCTGGCCCGATTGGGGGCAGAAACCTGCACCAGTTAAAGCTGTATTTTAGAGTTCATAACGAGGATGAACGGGACGAAGAGTCCACGTTAGACCTGTGGCCGTGCACTCACTGACGTCCGCGTCGCCTCCCCTGCTGTGGCCCGGCGGAGGCGAGTCCCTCAGATACTGCTGCTTCAGGAGAGAAGCCTTCTGCTGCTCTAACTCGCAGCGCTGCAGGCGCCACGGCAACAGTCACAGGTCAACAAGATCCCCTTCTAACCCCCGATCCGCTCAACTCTCACCTCTCGGCCCAGTCGGACGGCGGCGTCGGTGAAGGACCGCCGCTCCCTTTCAAACGTCCTCCTCTGGCGACGCAGCTCCGCCCAGCGCCGCTGCAGACGTTGCCACTCCTCCAAGAAGTAGCCGTCGGCCAGCTCGGGGGGACGGGGGAGGCCAGGCTGTCCTGCGCGACCCCACAGTGCAACCGGTGCTGGAGCGACATCACCTCTGGGGACTTTGGGGAATGGAAAGTTGCGGCACCTGCAGGAGCTGCTGCTGCAGCCTGACGAGCTGCTGACTCTCCCTCAGGTCGCTCTCCAGCCGGGCGAGGAGCTTGTCCTGGTCGGTGTCCGCCCCGGTCTGGCCTGCGAGGTCGCAGAAGGACGACGGCAAGGTCACGGAAGGTCGGACCGCGTCGGTTCTCCGTCACCGTCGCACTAAAAGGGCCCAGAACTGGGGTGGTTACCTTCAGATAAGAGCTCCCCCAGTCTCCTCTGCACCTGCCTCCACCTTTGAACCACCCCTCCGGTTACATGGTCACCAAGGGTCGCCTCAGCTCCAGCCAGACGTTTACCTTCAGCTCCCGCATCCGTCCCCCCGGACAGGGTCTTAAAATGTGATGGGAGTTGATAAAAACCTGCACACACCCCATCAAAAAAGGCTTCTGTTGGACTCACGCGCTCCATGTTGACTCTGAGCGCGTGCAGTAACGTGGTGAGGCTGTGGCGCAGCTTCATCGCCTCCCTGAGCTCCGCTTCTCGACGCTCGAGCACCAGACGCAGAGCCGCCTCTTCTCGTCTGCAAAGGCGAGCGGAGCCAAGGTTCTGAGAACCACCTCGGAGAGGTCGGGATGGCAGCAGCGGGTGTTCAAATAATAATATAAGAAATATCAATAACGTACATATCGAAACAGCATAAAAATAATGAGGAAAAAAAGAATTAAACTAGTGGGAGTTAAGCGAGGAGGCATTTTTGCTACCTCTGCTTTGACCTACTGTTGGATTTCTACCTTTTATTTTGATAGTCAGGGCCCCATCCCATAATGCTTCCAGCTACTGGACACAATTAATGGTTGAAATCATCTCAATATCTGATCTTTACATTCAATAGGAAGCCAATATGAAACGTGACGTATATGTGAACTCTTATTCAATGTGTTTAATAGCATTTGAAAGAAAGAAATACGGCTCCCGTTGGGAAAAGAGGCTGCGCATGCGCAGAACCAGCGGGTACCTTGCGGCGGACCTGAAAGTCTTCACGGGCTGTTCTCCAGGTGGAAGGTTCAACACATCCATGGCTACAGAGGAAAATAGTATATTGGTGAATGGTTTCATGGAATGTGAAAGCCAAGAAATGTTGCTTTTATAAAGCTAGCCGCTCTCACATGGGCCTTTATCTCGGGGTCTGTCTGTCAGTCTGTCCTTCAGTCTGTTGAGTTGCTGCTCTTGGCGCCTCAGTGCTGCCTCCTGCTGGTTGCTACGCAGCTGCAGGCGCTTGGACTGGTCACACGGGGGAGAAACCAACCCGACATCCATCCTCAGAGACTTTAATGCGCATTCTGATAAGTTTATTAAAACAGGCACAGCTTCCCCAGGTAATTAGCGAGGTCGCCATTTTGAGATGAATAATAATTATAGACCATTTAAGAGGTTTATTTCTCTGGTAAATCATGTAAACACCTTTCTTATAAAGCTGCACAACTCACTTTGGCCTTTTCGTGTTCTAGCGCATCCTGAAGTCTGGCAACGTGTTCCTCCATCTCTTGAAACTGCTCCTACCAGAAAAAACATTTGGGATTTCCCTCCCCAGAATAACGAGCACTGATCTACTTCATACTCTCACCCTGAGAATCTCTCCCTGCTGCCTGCACTCCTCCCTGTGTGTCCACTGGGGGGCGCTGTGCGAGAGCTCATTCACGGTGTCGGGATCCCTGAGGAGGTGGAGGTCTGAGGTCCAGAAGGAGACAGAGGATCAAGATCACGTTTGAGGGACACATTAAGGACACTTTTGTGTATCCAGATATCAGGGCAAAGGTCAGAGGATTACCTGAGCAGTCTGGACACCTTCCAACTCTCCTTCGACCAAACATGGCAGACATCTTCCCCTCCACAAACTAAGGTAGACGGCACACACACACACACACACACACACACAGTCTGACTTTAAACAGAATCATTTCAGGCTAAAATGGATCAGTCCAGATGTGTCTCAGGTCTTACCTTAGCAGAAAAGCCTCAAGGAGATGCCACCTTTTATTTCCAGCTGATAGCACTTGGTGCTAATGACCCTTGGCCTCGGGGTTTAAACGTGTTCAGCCAGGACGCAGGCGTTAAACATCATGGCTTTTAACAATCTGGTCATCTAACACATTCACTTCGGCCACATCTGAGGTTTTAATCGGATCATTTCTGCTCGATACATAAGAATTGAGGACGTTGCAGCCTTGTCTCATCGCTCCATTGATGGGGAAAAGGTCAGGAGTTGGCGTAAAGAACATTAAAGCACGGATCCATCCTGCCATGTATTAATGGTTCCAGCTGGTGTAGATGACCTCTGTGTGAGGGTCCGTTCATGACCACCGGGGTCCCGACCAGACGGCGAACTTAAGGCACATTATTGCTGCGGGAACCTTGATTGGGACAAGCAGTGCAACAGTTTGGTTTTCCTGAGCATCCCTTTGTTGTTTCCATAGTTACAGGGAGGCGCTTTGCCACAAAATGACCATGTTTTGTCTTTTAAACTAATATTTAGGGATTTATTCACGTCGCTGGCAGAAATACTGCAGGGTAATTAGCAGATTTGGCTCTATGTTTGGGAAATTGAATGTTAAAATTTGATTGATTGGATTCCAGCTAACTGCCGCAAAGGGGGTGAAATGTGTCCCTAATCTAATGAGACAATATCAATTAAATGAGAGGCAGGCAGCAAAGCCCCAGCTGAGGAGTGACAATTCACAGATTTTGATAATTAAAAATTCTGTTTACTGTTGCGCGTCTGTGTCTGAAAAACTGGCAATAACAGGTTCTGTCCGGGGGGAAATATTTTAGTTAATTTCTCTTATTTGATGTTGTTGCTCTGCTTCACTGGAGGCGGTTGACCACTTTTTAAACCGCACTCGCGCCGCCGGTGCAACACCGCCCCCTGCCGCTCAGTGCTGGTACTGGCGTTTCACCGTCCGACCGTAGATTCCACCTGCCCTGAAGCTGTCCCCGCCTCCTCTTCGCCCTCGCGCGCGCCTACCTGTGCACCTACCTGTGCAGATACAAAATGGTGCGACCCTGACCGCATGACGTCACGGCTCTTGTCTCATCCGCAGCCTTGATTTAGCTCACTGAGGCCGAGAGACGACAGGTGTCACTGTATCCCTGCGCAGTGAGTGAGTGAGTGAGTGAGTGTGTGAGTGAGTGAGTGAGTGAGTGAGTGAGTGAGTGAGTGTGTGAGTGTGTGAGTGAGTGAGTGAGTGAGTGAGTGTGTGAGTGAGTGAGTGAGTGTGTGAGTGAGTGTGTGAGTGAGTGTGTGAGTGAGTGAGTGTGTGAGTGAGTGAGTGAGTGAGTGAGTGAGTGAGTGAGTCTTGGGGAATATGAATGAGTGAGTGTGTTATTTGTCCCTAAAAAGGAAACCAGCAGGAAGACAGCGATTGTCTTCTTGTCTGGTGACATCACTGAGCAGCTTATCCACGCTCCCGTGTTCAGGCGTTGCCCCCGGAGACGCCTCTGCTCACACTGACCCAATATTAGGTTGATTCTCCCACAGACTCAAATCTCCACCTCAAGTTCTGAATGTATGTGAACCGCTGTCATGTGACCTGTGTGAGATCACAATCGCTCAGACATCTGGTGGGTGAAACAACCATTTTAGTCGGCTACAGTTAAATATTTGCTTTATCACGTCTGAATGCAGCACGTACACACGTACACACACACACCGCAGCGTGTGTGTGTGCGTGCAGTGATCTGAGTGGAGGAGGAAGGTCCAGCTCTTCATCAGAGGTGAGGATGAATAACGGGATGTTCCCACCAGTGTTACAGCGAACACAAAAGTACCTTGTTAAAGTGCTCCCCGGTGACAAACATCACCAAACAACAGTCGGTAAATCAGCCTGCGGGCGGCCTGCGCTGCCTTTACAGGCCCCCTCATGTGCCGCACGACAAATGTAAAAGGTGGCGAAAGAAATCGAGTTTGAGCAAAGTAATAAAATATTCCCGTTGGAGTCCACCAGGACTGTAGCTGCTGCTGCTTAGCAACACAGCCGTACTGCAAGAAATGTCCCTCCCGCACCGGCATCTGCCCGCGTTGGGGGTCAGGGCCCCTTTGACCTTTGGGCGAATCAAAGGAACGTTTTCGGGGAGGAAAAACGCACCTTGGCTCTGACATTTCTGCAGAATCATGTGTTTTTAATAATCCCCCAAATTTAGAAACTCCAAAACGATTATTATTATTATTATTATTATTATTATTATTATTACATCAATCGTAAAAAACAAAACAAAACATGAAAAGTGCTCATTCCTCGCGCTGAAATTAAACACACGCAGCATTAAAACCTGTGTCTCTGTCCCTGTTAATAACAATTCAACAACAGTCACATCAGACTGTCACATGTGCGCAACTATTGCACTATTTCACGAGTGGGCCGAAAAAACTATCCCTGCGCCTGACCTGTGCGAGTTTCCACGACCTACTTCTTCTTCTTCCTCCTCCTCCTCCATCTCCTCCTCCGCCTCCTCCTCCTCCGGTGTTGATGCTGGAACAGTGACCCGCGCAGCCGTGACACTTTTTGCAGCGTGCGGCTTATAAAGAGGGAGTGGCGCTCCGGTTACCGCCGAGGAGAGAGACTCGGCGCGCAGAGCGCAGCACGGCAGCGCCGCGGATAACATGATTAGCGCTCCATTAGGTCCGTCACTGGGCGCCGCTGGACGCTACGCAGGGATCATTGCGCGCGGACGGAGAGGAGGACCACGGGCACCACTTCATCCGCCACATGGATCTCATTTGTTTCCAACTGCGCTGCTTAAAGAAGTTCCCCATCACACAGTTTTTCCAGTTGCGTCCGTGGCTCTGGAGCGGGTTTTTCCACCACTCTGCGCTCAGGTAAAGAGGATGTAGCTTCGTCTGGGAATTGATAGATTCACATTCAAGACGTTTGTTTATTTATTGGATAGATTTGTGACAGGATTACGCAGATAAAAAGTTGTAACGATCTCCGTGTTTTGTTTTTTTTTTAGATCTAAATATTAGGAGCTAATCTGTGAGGATGAACGAGGGAACCCAGGAGAACATCTGGAGCGGCCGGTCTGCTGCCGACCTCAGAGCTGCTGGGAGTCTCCAGCGCCGTCCCTGAGCTGGGTGATGGTGGTTGTTGACCTCGGGTGAACCGGTGTGGGAACCGAGCCGATCTGCCCCGATGGGGCCGGACAACGACACCAACCAAACTCTTTCGGACATGGTCCCCTACAGCCTCCAGGTGTCTCTGCCCCTCACCGTGCTGGTGGGCATCATGATCCTGCTGACGGTGTTCGGCAACGTCCTGGTGGTCATAGCTGTGTTCACCAGCCGGGCCTTGAGGGCCCCGCAGAACTTGTTCCTGGTGTCTCTGGCCTCGGCGGACATTTTGGTCGCCACCCTCGTGATGCCGTTCTCGCTGGCCAACGAGCTGATGGGGTACTGGTATTTTGGCGAGGTGTGGTGCGAGATATATCTGGCGCTCGACGTGCTCTTCTGCACCGCCTCCATCGCTCACCTCTGCGCCATCAGCCTGGACCGCTACTGGTCAATCACGCAGGCCATCGAGTACAATCTGAAGAGGACGCCGCGGCGCATCAAGTGCATCATCTTCATCGTTTGGGTCATCGCGGCGGTTATCTCCTTCCCGCCTCTCATCACCATGGAGAAAGAAAACAGCGCGGAGGAGCCGGTGTGCAAGATCAACAACCAGAAGTGGTACGTCATCTCCTCCTGCATCGGCTCCTTCTTCCTCCCCTGCGTCATCATGGTCCTGGTCTACGTGCGAATCTACCAAATAGCCAAAAAGAGGACGCGGGCTCCGCCCGGAGACAGGAAGCTGAGGCAGCTGGCCAAGACCGCCACCGTCGGCGTGGCCAATCAGAAGGAGAACGGCACGGGCGCCGTGGAGGATCGGCTAAACGACCAGCGAGACATCGAGCTGAAGGAGAGTCCCGGCGCCGGCCAACGGGGGAAGGGCGAGGCGAACGGCGTGGACCTGGAGGAGTCGTCTTCCTCCGACCACAAAGTGGACACGGCCTGCTCGATCAAAAAGAAAACCGCCGTGGGGAAAACCAGACTGAGCCAAATCAAACCGGGAGGAAGCGACGCCCAGAGGTGGGCGCCCAACGCCAAGGCGAGCCGCTGGAAGGGCCGGCAGAACCGGGAGAAGCGCTTCACCTTCGTCCTGGCCGTGGTCATCGGCGTCTTTGTGGTCTGCTGGTTTCCGTTCTTCTTCACGTACATGCTGATGACGCTGTGCGAGTCCTGCCCGGTGCCCGACACCCTGTTCAAGTTCTTCTTCTGGTTCGGCTACTGCAACAGCGCCCTGAACCCCATCATCTACACCATCTTCAACAACGACTTCAGGAGGTCCTTCAAGAAGATCCTGTGCCGGAGGGACGCTAGGCGCTACCTTTAACGCACGGGTCGTGCCGGCTCTTCCCGGCGTTCCGGCGTGGAAGACGCCGATCCTCCATCGGCTCCATCACAGGACGCAACGTCGACCATGTTTTTATTTTTATAACGAAGCCCATCGTCCGCTGTGTGTTGTACAGAATGTTAAAGTGTTTCCCCGTTGATTATTCCTTTTTGTAAAGACTTTTGTCGTCATGGATACAGTGTTGTCGTTTTATATGATGTGGCAGCGACGGAGAGGGGAAGACCGGGCGCGCGGAAAAGGTCAAATTCAGTGGCGTTTGGGCTCCGACCTTTTGGGAGAGATTCCCCGACATCAGCTCCGAAAGGGCCGGAACAGATTATATGCAAATGTGCTTTGGATGAATCCTGTTGTGTCTCAACATTAAAGCCATTTTTGTACAGGTCGCCTGCTTGTAATTCGAAGCAACGATTCGCCTGTTTTCACGCGTGCGGCAAAAAACCGGCTGCCGGAGCAGAACCCGACTAACTGGTCTCGCCGGCTCTCCTCGTGCTTCCCGATCCATCACATCCGGGGGGGAATGTGGACAAACAACAGAGGGACTCGTCTGTGTTTGGCAGCCGGGGAGACGCTCGAACAGGAGCATCGGAGATCTTCTGGGGGTGGCGGGAGAACCGGCGCCCCGGGCGGCGGCGGGAGCGGGAGCGTTTCCCGACATGTTTGCGTAATGTGCAAAACTGTGAGAAAGACCGAGTGTGCACGTGAGCGTGCGTTATTTGCGGCACATGGAAGCACTGGGGGCCAGTTCCCCCTGGACAGATGAGTCAGTCAATCTGCTTTTCCCTGTTTACTTTTCCGGTCGAACCGAGAAAAAGACAAATAAACAATCAAAACCAGAGGAAAATAAGGTCGATTGAGGAACTAATTTTTTGATAATGGAAGAAAAAAACCCCAAAACCAGCCCTCATAACCCTCAAGGTGGTGGCAAAATAAGATCCCCTCCAATCAGGACATGAAAGGGGAGGAGACAAAAATGAAGGTAACGTTTATTGATAAGACGACAATTAACACACATTCTACACGACATCATTGATCATGATCAGCTGTTGTTATTGATCTGTTATTGATCATCCCACCGTTAGGGTGAGTTACAGTTAAGTTCATCTGCATAAGTCACCCAGAGTGGGGGGGGCACTATACATCCCTACTTTCTACGTCGCTTCCAACAAAACTGACTTATTTAATTGGTGCAGGAGAGAGTAATATCTGCCAAATAGCGAAATTATACAATTAAGTAGCTTTTAGCCCCTTAGGCTAACATTAGAGATTTAATATGCTAACAGAAATAAACATAACCGTAACGACTCGTCTGTTTCAGCCAGTCTGCTGCTGCTACCTCTCATCTGTGTGTGTGTGTGTGTGTGTGTGCGTGTGTGCTGACCCAACACTCTAAAACACACAATTTGTGCATTATTTCCCTTCTCTTGTTGGCAAATAAAAGCCAAACACTTATTAAATTGACTGCTTGATGGCACCTCGGGAAATCTCACCAGTTTACTTTATGAAGCCATTTGTTTTTTTACTTGTACATCTGTGCTGCTGCCCCCCCCCCCCCCCCCCAACAGACAGTGTTTCCATGCTGAGCTGTGGGAAGAGGGAATTACAGTGGCTGTAGATCGGCCAAACCGGCTCCCAAATCAACTGATTTATGCCTCAGTTCAACTCCAGCCAAATTCCCCAATTGTGTGGGCGCACAGGCCCGCGGACCTCGAGCAGCGCTCGCGCGTCGTTTCCGCGTCCAAGCGCGGATGCAGCCGGATGAAGGTGTTTGGGAATAAAGGTGTGCGTCGTCCTCCTCTCCTCCGCGCCTGCTTCCTCCGCGCCGCACAGACCGACAAGCAGCACTGATATCATTAAGCCTACGTGCCTGCTGACAGCCTATTGGAAGAGGCCAGCTGTTGCGCACACACACACACACACACACACACACACACACACTGCCTCTGGGATCCAGGGCATGGATCACGAGCACACATCCCTCTCTCAGGCTAAACGTGGTCGCTCATTGTGGCCACGAGTCAAACAAGCAGAGTCACATCTGGGGATCAACTGTTCATTTGACTCCTCTACGCCTGTCCCAGGCGCACGTGTGTGTGTGTGTGTGTGTGTGTGTGTGTGTGTGTGTGTGTTGTGTGTGTGTGTGTGTGTGTGTGTGTGTGTGTGTGTGTGTGTGTGCTGACCCAACACTCTAAAACACACAATTTGTGCATTATTTCCCTTCTCTTGTTGGCAAATAAAAGCCAAACACTTATTAAATTGACTGCTTGATGGCACCTCGGGAAATCTCACCAGTTTACTTTATGAAGCCATTTGTTTTTTTACTTGTACATCTGTGCTGCTGCCCCCCCCCCCCCCGACAGACAGTGTTTCCATGCTGAGCTGTGGGAAGAGGGAATTACAGTGGCTGTAGATCGGCCAAACCGGCTCCCAAATCAACTGATTTATGCCTCAGTTCAACTCCAGCCAAATTCCCCAATTTGTGTGGGCGCACAGGCCCGCGGACCTCGAGCAGCGCTCGCGCGTCGTTTCCGCGTCCACGTTTGAAGCGCGGATGCAGCCGGATGAAGGTGTTTGGGAATAAAGGTGTGCGTCGTCCTCCTCTCCTCCGCGCCTGCTTCCTCCGCGCCGCACAGACCGACAAGCAGCACTGATATCATTAAGCCTACGTGCCTGCTGACAGCCTATTGGAAGAGGCCAGCTGTTGCGCGCACACACACACACACACACACACCACACACACACACACACACACACACACACACACTGCCTCTGGGATCCAGGGCATGGATCACGAGCACACATCCCTCTCTCAGGCTAAACGTGGTCGCTCATTGTGGCCACGAGTCAAACAAGCAGAGTCACATCTGGGGATCAACTGTTCATTTGACTCCTCTACGCCTGTCCCAGGCGCACGTGTGTGTGTGTGTGTGGTGTGTGTGTGTGTGTGTGGTGTGTGTGTGTGTGTGTGTGTGCGTGGGTAAAAGGTCAGGATCTTCATGAATATGAGCAGCCCACGTTCTGTACATGTTTGTCGTTGTGACGCACCTGTTTATCTCGCGGGGAGTCTTGATCAGACGGCTCCTGTTGGAGGGACGCCTCTCAAAAATGGTCTAATTTAGTCCCGAGCCTCATTAGCAGAAGGCTGATTAGCTGTCAGGCCTCTGGGTCTGATTGGAGACACAAACCACCAGTGGGCAGCGGATATTTCCCTGGAAAATAATTTGCGCTGACAAATCTATTATCCGGAAAACTCATTACGATCAAGAGCAATCAGCTCACGTCTTCCCAGAGAGCGCCACGCAATTATCAGACCCGCAACGTGACGTAAATCAGCGGAGCCGCACCTCTGACTCCTTGGTCCGTCGGTGGGTTGGACAGGATCTGAAATGGCCTGTGGATCTGGAGAAGACCACAGGGTTCCCCAGAGAACCCTCAGGGCAGTGGACCGGGTTGAGGTACCGCTGAGTGGAGCGGATAAGGACCTGGACCTGATCACCTGTTGATGGTTGAGGTGTTGTTCTGAAAGACTGTTGAACAGATTAAACAGGTGTATCTAAAGGCTCCGCCGCCCTGTAATCGCCCCAATCAGTGTAGCGACGAGCTGTTCTGTTCTGCTGGACCTCCGCGTCTCTCCGCGGGTGACGGAAGAACACGAGTTCAGTGACTCTGGAGCAGCTCAAGAGGGAGAGGCTGTTCCGGAACGCTCCGCTGTTCTGTGTTGAAGGAAGAACGCCGCGTGTTTGAGCAGCAGAGCGGGAATGTAAATATTGTGTCAGCGGCGCCTCGGCCTGCTTTAAAGGTGAGGGTTTAGGTTCCCCCTGTTCTTGTGGTGGCTCTTCAAACTGCTGCTGCTACTACTACTGCTCTGCTGCTGTTGCTCTGCTGCTGCTGCTCTGCTGCTGCTGCTGCTGCTGCTCTGCTGCTGCTACTACTGCTCTGCTGCTGTTGTTCTGCTACTGCTGCTGTTGTTCTGCTACTGCTCTGCTGCTGCTGTTGCTTCCGGTGCTGCTGCTACTGCTCTGTTGTGTTGGATCGCGATACCTCCCGTATGTAGCTGCCGATCCGCGTGTTCGTTGAATGAAGACTTCGGGAAGTAAAGTACCAATTTCAAAATGTATTTAACAATAGAATCAATTCCAGACACAAATATTACAGAGCTCCGGGCCAGTTCATAACCCTAGCAACAACAGAGTCAATTGTCAGGGCACGAAGTCTGACAACCTAACTATCCCTTGGCCCAGTCCTTTATAGTCACACACATGCAAATTCACAATGTCCATGCAATCCAATCCAGATCTCCTGCTGAGATGTCCTCGTCCTCTTCCTCCAGTCCCCTGCGGTGTTGATACAGTCCTTCTTTTCCATTGCTTTCCCAGGTGGCCAGATCCCATTCTTCATGCAAATGTGATCATCATCAACCCCCCTGATATCCTGTTTACAATGAGTATTTGGCACCCCCTGCCTGACTGGCTCCTGAGATAACAATAGAACAGACAACAATCCTGCAACTGTAATGTCTCTGTTCTTTATTCTATTTACCACTGAGTCTACCTTGCCTAACTTCTAAGAGAAGACAGAAACATATGGTGAAACACATAACAAGATAAAGACACTTCCCATCACTTGCCTAACTTCTAAGAGAAGACAGAAACATATGGTGAAACACATAACAAGATAAAGACACTTCCCATCAGTTGCTACTGCTCTGCTGCTGCTGCTGCTGCTGCTGCTGCTCTGCTGCTGCTGCTCTGCTGCTGCTGCTGCTGCTGCTGCTGCTCTGCTCTGCTGCTGCTGTTGCTGTCACTCTGCTGCTGATGTTGCTGCTGCTGCTCTGCTGCTGCTCTGCTGCTGCTCTGCTTCTGCTCTGCTGCTCTGCTGCTGCTGCTGCTGCTCTGCTGCTGCTCTGCTGCTGCTGCCAGAGGGTTTTAATGTTTGGGAGGTTGCTGTTGGTGACCCAGACACCCGCCTGGGGGTTAAAATAAGAGCACCGGTTCCCTTAGACATGAGAGAATCTGTCCTTAAAGGATCCAAGCTGCACCGTTTCCTTTGTGCCACCACAGATTTGCCGTTCTTCCTCGTGCTCCTCCGGAGAATTAAGTTTGTTTTCTGTGAGAATCAGGCTTTTTTCAATTATTATTGATGCCTCATCCTAAAAAAATAGTCAATTCAATAGTTTGTGCAGTTTGCACAATAAACCCAGCGTGTTTTTATTAAACACACCAGCTTGTTTCCTTTGTTATCAGCCATAAAACTTTATTCCTCGCAACAAACCAACACGAGCCGTCAAATATTGAAACGAGCTGAGTAAATACGGCTCAGTCGCCGCGGAACGATTCATTTGTATCTGAAACAGCCGTCTGCAAACATCGACCAGATCGTCGCTTTGGAACCTGTTCTGGAGGAAAATGTTCTTGCAGTCCAAATGATTTGTTTGGCTTTACGACCATTTCAGAAAATGCGTGTGGATTTTAAGCTAGCAAAGCACAATCCCCGCCCCCACCCCCCAACAATCCATATCCTCCCAAAGGAGCCATTCCAAAATTGAAACTACAGAATCTGGAAACGTCCCTGAGGTCTCTTCTCCCCCCCCCCCCCTTTGTTTGTATCTCTCTTTATCAGACGGTGGCGTTAGCATCTGTGACGCCGTCGTGGGCCTGAAAACGACCTCACTGTGACGGAGAGACGCCGGCATGATCCGTCATGCTGGAATGACGACCGCGGTGAGCGGCAACGATCCGGACATGAATAATTCAGCCTGGCGTGCAGGTTGCAGGTAAAACCGGAGTTGAAAGCCGGCAAATTGCGCAAGACGACCGCGTTATGGCGGCAATTATCAGTGTTGTGGAAAATTGTCGAGGTTGCGCCAGCGCGCGCGAATCCCGGCGCTGCCGAGAATGATCGAACACGTGGGCGTGTTTGTCATTTGGATCCCATTTATTTCCTGGGAGAGACGGACGGATTTGAGTGTTGGTGGACGGAGGAAAGAGAGGGTGAACCCCCAGGATGAGCCGCTATTGTCAAAACAAACAGCTGATGGAGAGCAGGGCCAGAGGATCATGTGATCAGCTCCTCTACGCTGAAGCCTGGCGCTCCGGCTGGACACCGTACACCCAAACTGCGTCTCCCGCTCGCCTCCGATGACAGGAACGCCAGAGACAAAAGGCTCGTCTTTCACCGCAGTGTTGGTGGTGAATTAGTCTGAGGTCCAACATGGACGAGGGGGCCCATATTTATGGGTCTGGGTCGGGCTGGGTGCCTGGCAACCACAAGTGGGAAGAAAAACCTGCCGGCATTTTCTCTGAAACATCTCAGGTGGCGGCGGCGCACGAGTCTCAGTGTGTACATTCAACAGTGGAGTGTGTGTGTGTGTGTGTGTGTGTGGTGTGTGTGTGTGAGAGAGAGAGAGAGAGAGAGAGAGAATATGGGTTTGAAGGGCTTCAAGGGAGAGAGAGGTAAAACACCGTCGCCACTTGTTTGTGTCTAAATCCGGGCAGGGCAGGAACGGAATCTTGGGAAAACGTTGTGTCCGACTCCACTGGTGCAGCACAGCGTCTGGGCGAGGAGGTGTTGTCGGAGGGGGGGGGGGGGGGGGGGAGGTTGACCTCTAACCTCTTCTCCATCCTCCTCTTCCGTTCCCGTACAGAGAGGAGACGGGATTCGGCGCCAGACCTTCGCTGAGGTTCAGCCCGCCACAGTTGGAGGGACGTTTAAGGGAATGAGGTTTGAAAGGGGGCTGACAAATGGGGGGGGGCAGCAGGGAGAGCGTCTGGTTGGCAGCGCTGATGACATAATCATCTGTGATTTGACCGTGCATGAGGGATGGTGCACGTTGGCTCAGGGAGGAGGAGGAGGAGGAAATGCTCGCTCTTATCCTCCTTTTTTCCCTTTGTGTTATTGTTTATTTCTGGGGGAGTTATTTACACGGGGGGGGGGGGGGTGGCGGGGGTTGGGGGGAGTCATCTGGGGGAAATAGAGACATCAACATCCCATAAAAAGCAGGAGAATCAGAAAAGCATCAAAGTAGAGCTCTGTAGTCCAGGGTTACGTGACATGCTGCTGGAAATGGGAAGGACACACACACATACACACACACACACACACACACACTCTCTCACACACACACACACACATTACACATGCATGGGAAGTGGTTGACAACCCTTGTTCCCATTCCATGAACCGTGCCTCAGGCCTCAGGAACTTTGTGAGCGGATGTTGGGAGCCGTCACTCGTCCTTATTGATCATTAACATCAGACAGAAGGAAGAAAAAACCTGGTTCTTGTGTCTCAGTCACATCAATAGTGAGCAGAGAGAGCTGAGCTGTGTGTGTGCGTGTGTGTGAGTGTGTGTGTGGGTGTGCGTGTGTGTGTGTGTGTGCTTGTGGGTGTGTGTGTGAGGGAGGGAGGGCAATGGAGTCTGTCCAGGGTTCCAGTAGTCAGTTCTCACAGGATTTACAGTTGTCCGATGGGAAATGAATGATAAGCACGATAAATAGCCAAAATAATTCTGGAACCTCCTCCTCTCCTCTCCTCTCCCTCTCCTCTCCTCTCCTCTCCTCTCCTCTCCTCCTCTCCTCTCCTCTCCTCCTCTCCTCTCTTCTCCTCTCCTCTCCTCTCCTCTCCTCTCCTCTCCTCTCCTCCTCTCCTCCTCTCCTCCTCTCCTCTCCTCTCCTCTCCTCCTCTCCTCCTCTCCTCTCCTCTCCTCTCTCCTCTCCCTATATCTCCTCTCCTCTCCTCTCTCCTCTCCTCTCCTCTCCTGTCCTCTCCTCTCCTCTCCTCTCCTCTCCTCTCCTCTCCTCTCCTCCTCTCCTCTCCTCTCCTCTCCCTATATCTCCTCTCCTCTCCTCTCCTCTCCTCTCCTCTCCTCTCCTCTCCTCTCCTGTCCCTATATCTCCTCTCCTCTCCTCTCCTCTCCTCCTCCTCTCTCTCCTCTCCTCTCCTCTCCCTATATCTCCTCTCCTCTCCTCTCCTCTCCTCTCCTCTCCTCTCCTCTCCTCTCCTCTCCTCTCTCCTCTCCCTATATCTCCTCTCCTCTCCTCTCCTCTCCTCTCCTCTCCTCTCCTCCTCTCCTCTCCTATATCTCCTCTCCCTATATCTCCTCTCCTCTCCTCTCCTCTCCTCCTCCTCTCCTCTCCTCTCCTCTCCTCTCCCTATATCTCCTCTCCTCTCCTCTCCTCTCCTCTCCTCTCCTCTCCTCTCCTCTCCTCTCCTCTCCTCTCCCTCTCCTTCCCTCTCATTTGACCTCTGACCTCTCCTCCTCCCTCGTGTGCATTTGACTAAGCGGAAAGTTTCAGCCCAAATATGAAAACAACGCTGGGACGGGATCCAGGCGGATGCAGCAGTCGGCTCTTTCAGATATAATTAAATTTCGCCTCCCGTCGCTCCATTAGTGGAACGTCGCTCTGCTGAATCTAGAGTTCTGATGTGAAACCGCTGAAAGACCAATCAAATAAAAAAGCTATCTACCGAACGTCTGAGGATCACCAACAACAACAGAGAGAGTGTGTGTGTGTGTGTGTGTGTGTGTGTGTGTGTGTGTGTTATTTTAGTTTGAGTGTGAAATGAGAGTCAGTCAGACAGATTTATCTTTTTCGAGCAGCGCGCTCGATGTTTCCGACCAGAACCAGTCACTTTAATTCACCCCGGTGTGTTTGCAGCCGCTCGTAACTGCGCCTTTCCTCTCTTTCAACCCTCCTGAGGTGAGTGAAAATTCACCTCATTTCCATTTTCATTTCACTCTGTGGGCTGAAACTCCGGCAGACGACGCTCGGCAGGATTTTGAACATTTGGAAACTGTGTTTCACCTGAGAAAATAGACAACAAAACCCTGAATTCAGTCCTCCGGCCAAATAAATTCCGGCTGTAAACATCATCATGAATGTGTTTAGCTGGATGCAGAATAGCATTAGCCTCCAGTTGAATCTCATTCCACTTTAGCATCGAATCCTGAGGGAAATACGACTCTAATTGATCCAATATGGCCGTCCGTCGCCGCGTTCTCCGCAGATATTAGCAATAATACCGACATCTTGTCCAAACGCTCCGTTAAAAGTGGCCGGGGATGTTCAAATGTTGGCGTTTCCACTCCTGGAACCGCTTCCAGAGCTCGGCCGCGGCCCCCGTCGCGCTCGCCTTTGGTGGGAAAGCGAGGCCCGGGATGACACCCTGAAACAGAACAGAATCTGAGGTTTTGACCTTAACAGCCAATTAGCGGCGCTGATCAACGCGAGGAGACGTTCCGGGCTCGGCGGAGCCAGCTGAAGGTCAAGCTGGGGGAGGGGAGCTCTCTGAGGGAGCCTCTGCTCGCTAGCAGCTTGGCGAAAATAAGCTTTTTTTTTTTTTGGTGTCTTTCGCGGGCGTTTATCACTTTAATACTGCCGTTAAAGCGTCGCTACCGCGGCCGCCATGATTGCAAACATTGTTCTTTTCCCGCCCGAGCGACCGCCGGACCTTTTTCCCGCGCGTCGTTAGCGAGGTCAGCGCAATCGCGCCTGATTTGCAGGCGGCGGAGGAACAAAAGCCGTTTCTGAGTCGTGTCTGATCGACAACGTGTGCGTTTAATGTGTTAAAAACGTAATGCGGGCATTTGTTTAGCCGCCCAAACGGGAGGAAAATTGCAAATCTGTATTTATGTCAGTGATATGCGGCCCCCAACGCCTGAGGTCAGCTTGCTATCCAGATTAAATGCAATCGGCCCCCACCCCTCCGCCGTTTCCTTCGTCCAAAGATATGAATTTCTAATTTTCCGGAGAGGTTTTTATTGTGCGCTGCTTTGCGGGGGGGCTGTTTTCAGTGCTCGGCTGTCCCCACATGTCTGCTCGGCCTCCTCAACGAGGACAGCGTCAACTGTCGCATCTATTAGGCTTTATTACTAAATATAGCGCTTTCCAAGGCAAGTGTGGACCTGCCATCAGTCTTTATCAGTGTTATTGACCAACCCTAATGGCGGTCCAAATAAAAACGTATTATCTTCTTGTATTTCTGTGGGGAGATGTTCTGTTTATCCACATTCTTTCCCTTCCAGGAGAGATCATACTGGCCGTATTGTAGTGAGAATCAAAACTGTCAATGATCTTAATGTGGGCCGTTAACGAAAGAGTTAATGGTTTTAGAGTCAAATCTATTTAACGGGAAGACAAACAAATAAATAAAATCACCATGGCGGAGATGAAGACAATCTGGTCGGTTGTAACCTCACCCTTAAAACTCCATCGTAAACCTTGGGAAAAAAAATCTTTTGGAGTTGTGGAGCAAAAGGGACCCATTTTCAACCTTTGAAAATCAACCTTTTGGTGCTCAATATGTAGTCAATGTGAACACACACACACACACACACACACACACACACACACACACACACACACACTTCTAAAGAAGACAGAAAAGATGTTGCTTCTTATGAAGCCTCTGATCCCCCCCCCCCCCCCCCCCTTCCCCCAAAAGCTGCAATTGGAAAGTGGAAATGAGAAAATAAGGGAGGCGAGATGCACCGTGCGTGTTGCACCGTGCGCGTTGACGGCAGCGATAGAGCGGCTCCCGTACATGCAGGGAAACAGGCAGATTCCACTCGGCCTCTAACGATATTTCTGGCGTCCTATGCGGAGCAAAGCAAAAGCGTCTCATCCTGATCTGTGGAAGAGAAGGAAAGGAGACACGGATGCTGGACAAGTCACCTTAGATCAGGATCACGGGAGCAGAGATGTGAATCACCGGGGAAATCAGTTTTAGAGCAGCTGATTAATATTGCAACCACAGCCGCAACCGCCTGTCTACAACTGGATACAAACTCACAACACGAAAAAAGAATCCAATTAAA